>NC_039481.1:12140227-12221738 GCF_003590095.1 Trichoplusia ni
GACGCTGTGTCAAGATTGAGCAGTGAATAAGGGGCTTTGTTGAGTGTTGTTGCTTCGTGTTCTCTTACAATTGGAACGCGGAAGGAGATGGATCAATGTGGCTCCCTGTACACACCTCAGTATTGTTGTTTTTCAGATGTTCTGATTTTATAGACGAGTGCCGAGTATATTTTTAACGACAGCATTTTTATAAATACATTTGGATTCAAGCACGACTGTTTTGACAAACCTATGTAAGTGTGTATTATAAATTACAGACGTTTAGAATGTAGCTAGCTAAGGTATCAATATCAATAACAATACAAATTATACCCTTTGAAATAATCTAAAGAAAGAAAACTATAAAACCCAACTTGAACAGAACATTAAAAGAGTATAACTCGTTATAAAACTTAAAACGTCAACCCTCAAATAATCCTTTTTGAAAGTATTTTGATAGCAATCGAAATAATGTATTCAAGTGTTCCTTTATTCGAAATATGGTATACGTACACGCCCAAAAAAAAACATTGATATTATGATGTAACTGCTGTACACGCTCCATCGACACATAATCACAAGTGTATCGCATTGTATCGTATTGTATCGCATCAGTAATGTAACAAATACAACGATATATCACAACACGTCACGGGCTCACAATCGGTGCGCCGAATCGGCAGTAACTCGACAATTTTATATGCCGTCGCTCTTGTAATGAACGAGCGAATGATGTGGAAACGGTGCTCGATGAACCACCCTGTATATCGGATAACAATAATATATTCAGCGATGTACTCCAGCCGCCCGAATGTTTAGAGACCCGCAATAGACATGGCAGATGCGAAATTATGCTTAAAGTAAAAATTATCTGCTTCCAGTATGGAGTTGTTAAAAGCCTGATCAATAGGGATGATGACATAATTTTTGCAACTGGTGGCTGCTGATACCCAAAACAGCCATGATACATGTCATCGTTCCCCATATTCGCTTTGTGGAATTGTGAATGTGAGACATACACAAATGAGCATTACAGATTTACATATTGTGTTTGCCACATATGTACTTATGACATATCGTTATATTTCGACGACCCCTGTAAGTTCAAATCGGTCGTCCTGCTCCAATGTCAAAAACGAATATATTGTTGGTCGTATCCCAAAATAAATGAGGATAAAACTTTATAAATTTCAATACCACATCAACGGTCCGTGTTGTCAAAGGGCTGGAGCTACAGTGTGAACGTTCATCCACAAACAAAGAGGTTGGTAATACGAGCATACCCTTAATTGATCCCCTTCTATTGACAAATAATGCCGGACTGATCACTTGTTATCCCTAATGGCCCGATTTCAAGTACTACATCGCTTTACTTTGTAGCCATCGAATGGAATTGGATTTTTAATCGTCCTTTTAAAATAAAGAGTTCTGCTACATTGTACTCCATTCAATCATTATTTGTTTTGTGAATGTGTTAGTTTAGAATTTCAATTGGCAAAGGTCTGGGGATCAATAGGTTTTGTTTAATTTAAATTGAAATGTTCTGTGGATGTAAATTGATCTCATTGATCAAGTGGTCGTGGGTGCGATGTCCACAAAGACTTTGAATACTGTATTGATGGTGACGAGGTACACGACCAGTCTAATATAAAATTAATTCAAGCAAATATTTTACAAGGTGTCAAGAAAATTAAATTAAATATTCCATGATTGGTTAAGTCAATACTGTATTTTGTGCGACGTAGACCCATGAAAAACCCATGTGTTCTAATGGCAGCTTTATAATTAAATGTTGCTTTTGATACAATGGCCTATACTTTTAAATGAAAAAAGGACAAGCAATAAAAACGTAGATATTTTTTACGGAGTCCAGCAATTCGATTGCGTGCCATCAATAAAGATTCGGCGTACGTTTAATACAATCGTCCGGTGCCGCACGAATGATTGCGGACTCGTACGGTGACTTGCGAACTGTTGACGTTTATAATTGTCGCGCCGGACCTGACCGGACGGAACGGCAATCCGTTTTTCGTATGCTCATTTGAATTGTATATTCCTCACTGAAATAATCAACTGAATCAATCAATCGCTTACGATTCATAACTTTGATGTTACGGATTTCTTTTATTTTGGTGCTCCTTTTGATTGCTGGACAGCATGAAGATGTTTTCTCACAAACAAAATTTAATGTTCTATTGTTACTTTGATAATGTTAAGTTCACTCATAAACAAAATTACGAGTGTATCAAAATGTAGATATTGAGAGGTCGGGTTAACCTTATGGGAAGACACAGGTCCAACATGCAGGGGTCTTGTTGAGAACTTAAATCAATGTAATATTACTTTTGTATTTATTATTATACCTATAAAAAGTCGGCTGACATGGCACTAAGGCCTCTAAGTGCTTACCAATAAGGTCAAACACCTTTACAACTGACCTCCCACGTTGCTGATCTTTAGGGCTTGCCTTTCAAAACTAAATTTGCCCTATAACCTTGCAAATAACAGCACCATCACATATTCAGCTTATAAAACACTGGAATATTCAAGACTGCCAACATATAAGAACAATGTTAGAAAAGTGAATTCTCAATGAAGCGTCACAAACAATAGCATCTTGAGAACAACCTGCTTTCTTCAGCCGAAGTTAAATTGTCTTGAAGTTTCTGCTATTGTCTAAAAAACATCATGCTTTTAGAGAATTCATTATTTAAAGGATAAGTAAAAATAAACTTTATTATCTAAACACTAAAGTGGAAATTATTCGCCCTAAAAATATAATAATAGAATATTAAAATTGCTGAAATGACTTAAGGTGCAAATTGAAAAGGATATCAAGATCGTCTTCGGTAATAGGATTAAAAAGTAATTTAAAATGACTCGAACCAAAAACATTTGATAGTACAGTAGTAGTTTTATTTTGCCACAAAAACGTGCGAATGATTGTGTTTACATCACGCACGCCTCCATCATCAACATCTGAAATAACTATCACAACAGTTTTAAAGAAATGTCTTAGTACCTAACTTGTAAGTGTTACTAACGCTCGCGGTCCACTGCTAGTCTGCTGAAACCTTTGTTACCCATAACATTTCAGCTGAGATCAATCTTAATCAATATTCTAATTAGCTTAAGGCAATAAAAATCTAGTTAAGGCTTTGATAACTTTAGTTAAAATTCGTTTCGTAGAAGGACCATTAGTCAAACGCCAATATTTCATTGTTAATTTTAACGAGGAATATCCCCATTCAGCCGAAATTCCTCTGGGATGATTTTTTTTTGCGTGAAATTAAAAAAGTTTTCGACGTTTCGAGCAAGGGCGCATCTTTGTGCTGTGCGCTGTCATTGGTGGGACAGGACTATTGGCTATACGTATCGTATACGTAGACACAGGAACAAATATTTTTAATTACATCGATTTACTCATACCTTATGTATGCACGTTAATGGTAGTATTAATTGTATCGTCAATGTAACTGTAGTAAATCATCATAATTTTTCTAAACATCTTAAACTAAGAGAACATCTGGCTAAAAATTTTCTACGAATTAAATAATGTAGGCAGACCTTCCCCTACTTATGGTAGTTTATTATCCAATTCCTTTAAAGGTATATTATACTGTAAGTGTTATCAGAGTGTCTAATACGAGTGCGGTGATCCTGGCGAGCCGGCGCTCCCCGCGGCGCCGATCAGCATCGCGATAATTTCCCATAGGTATCGACCAAATTGACTTATGGAATTGTTACACGCTTTACGAATTTCAACAATTCATCATTTCTCGTTGAGCTCATATTTCATTATCAACTTTACTCCCGGTCTCTTCCCCTCGTTTTTCCCTTCCGAGCGTCCATCGAATCTTATTCGAATATTTCTTTCATCGACATTTTTAATGATTACGTTTCGAGTGTCAGATAATAAAATATTGGCGACGTTTTCAAAAAAATATTTTTCGTGAATTCTATTTTTGACTGTAAATACGACAGGTGTAATGGAACTTGTCGCCGTGTCGTGGTTCGGATTCAGAATTTATTCGGAGTTTGCTTAAATATTACGGGAAAATGACAAATGTGTTTTCAACCGAACCTTTACTTACAATAAAACTGTAAACAAAAACATGTTGAGGTCTGAGCATACGTAATAACAAAAGAAATCTAATAAATATCAATCTTAATTACAAAAGTGACTTCAAAACATATCTGAAGTTAAAGCGCGCAAGTAAAATGTTTGTTTAGAAGTGATTAAATATGAGTGTAATGACTGGCGAGCGAGTAACGAAGGAGAGTCACTCGCGCCAGCGCTGGGCGCCACTGCTTTGCAAGTTTTAGTTCCCTAGTGATACCATGAGCCAACAGTTTAGGAGGATATCATAACACTTTATGGGTTCAATTTTTTCTTTTAGGGTAAACCTGATTTTCTCCATAGGCAGAACTAGCTTTTTGGTATGAACAGTCAGCAAATTAAGATTCCGAGCTTCGGTTTTAGTGTGTAAAGTGTAAGATTCTGTAATGATCTTAAAATAGAAACGTACAGAAGTATGTTGTACAGAAAGTAAGTGTAAAAACGAATAATAAGATAACAAAACTCGTTTCTTTTAGAATCAAAACATAAAATTGGAATCCAATCCTCCAATTATAATCGTCACCGTCATGTACATTTAATTCAGAATTTCACTGAAACAAATCTCATCACTAAACCCCAACTTAACCCTTCACTGGTTGAGTGACTCCGAGCATTTCCCCTTTTCAAATCAATTTAATTGTATCCGAAAGCTTTGTAATATATGGTGACAGTAGCGCGGCCGGGCGCGGGCGAGGGACGAGGGGGCGCGGGGAGGGGCGCACTCAAAAATGCAATAAACGCACCTCGCGGACCACTCGGCGTGCATTCTTGAGTCGACTAGTACACCGCTGCAACGAAACATATTAAAGTGGAAAACATTGTGTATATGATTATATCTCGTACTACTTATTTATTTACTTTCACAAGATATGGTAGAAAATGTAAAACAACAATGTAAGGCTTTTGTTTTCAAACATATGTATGTAGAACCAGAACATAATGAAATACCTAGGCGGTGCACGGTGGTTCAAATTAAATGAAAATACAACTGAATACACATTACAGAAATAAACGCGTTTCGAAGTTTTTAAATATTAGATTGGTAAAGTCATGGACGAAATATTCTTCATTCATATGAGCTTCACGATACGTTATTACCGCTACGACGTTTAGCGTCAGAGCTACGAAAGATAGTGCTACGGCTACGCGAAGTGTTGTAGCTACGAGAAACTTATTACAGCTACACAGTCTTTATAAAAAGTTATCTAGTAGCTAAGAGACGTCAAACAAATTCATATAATTTCAGCTGTGAAACGTTCGTATAAAAATCTATGTTTGTTTGATAATTAATATCTGATTCTAGTAAACAAGTCCCGAAACGTATTATTATTAATATCAAGTTCTGTGAAACTGATATCTTGTAAGAAATTAGTTACTTCAGCCGAAGATTGTAAATTGTTAAAGTGAAATGAGTAGCTTTATCAAATTTCATGTTATATCAATTTATTTCTGAATTGTGTATACAATATTTTATTTTGGTAATAAGCTCATCTGTGTTTATAATTCTGATGATTGAAAATCTTAATCTCTTTCAAAGCTATGAAATACAAAATACTTTTTTGAAATTCATCCAATATAAAATGTAATTTTCATTATTAAGGTATTTATTCAATTTTATGCGATATTATTTAAAATGAATCATAATTTAATTAATTACGCTTTATCGGGTAAACGAGTAACTTTACTTCAAAGGGAAAATTATCCGGGATGATAATATTACAGAAATGTTCCTCTTTGGAAACTTCATTAGCTACTTACTTTCGAAATATAAACCATGTACACACTTGCGAAAACTTGTTGGATCACAATACCGTGATAGTTAATCAGATTAAAAAGTTGTCACACCACATACTGTAGCGAAGAAGAAACCTGTACTTAAAAGGTGGTAAATGATAATGAACATTACTTTAAAGTTTAATAGCGATGGAAAAAAAACTTCTCTCCATTTTCATTTATGTGACATATGTTGTAAAAGAAAAACAGCCTGTGGATTCGTAACGAAGCCAAATTCAGAAATTCAAGTTCTTTTTTAATCCAATATTTAGTGGATCTTCTACATACTATGTAATATGCAAAAAGTTAAATATAACACATGAACACACACTGTTGAGATGCAAGTCAAACTCTCCCAATGAGTCAAGTCCAACTTTCAGAAATGTGAGCAAAATCAAGGCAAAGCTCGTAATACTAATTTGCAGCAAAACTCATTTCTCTCTTAAACGCCTGGCCGTAACAAAACAAATAGCGTTTATTTACATAATATCGCACAAACGCAAAGTGCAATTAACTTACAATGTAACCAAACTACCCGAACACTAACACGGATACTAATTAAATATCTGAGCGCTTGTGAGTATTTAAGGTAGTCAAATATCAAGAGCAAATGAATTAAATCGAGACTAATATTGTGAATATCAAGGTGACTGTCCTTTACATTTATACGGTTGAAGCTGAAGAGTTCTGGCTTGAGGCCCAAGAGAGAACATGCACTGATTTTTACTGAAAATTTGCTACGACTACCTACATACAATATGGAAAACATAGATTTGACGAATTCGCTGTATTACCGAAAAAATATGAAATATAATGATTGTACTGTACTAGTGATTACTTTAATACATTTTTGTATACTTTCGTTCTTGTGATTGGAAACGAAATAAATGCAACGAAAAGTCGCCTAAATAGAATAAAAATGAAAGGGACTAACAATGCTGAAGGTAAGCGATACCTTAATTAGCGATGAAACAAAACACGAGTGTATTCGGAGCGCGCCGGTACCCGGAGCGGCGACCGGCGATCCTATCCGATACCACTATTGTTGGTCTACTTTTAATTTTCTTGTGTCAACAACGCTAGCTCTTATTACAAACATGACTTGATTCTTTTTTACTAATTTTTATATGCCCTTTTAGGAACAAATATGGATTAAAGTTTCATCTGATATTCTTTATCAGCCTGTGAGCCCTGACTGCTTGAGGTTTGGATTTAATTCCCAAACGTTTGTGTGATGAGCGTGATTATTGCTTTTATATTTGGGTTTAACTTATGTATAATATTTAATTACCGAATATATAAGTATGTTTATCAGTTGTCTAGTACTCGTAATACAAGCTTTGCTTAGTTTGAGACTAGATGACTTTGTGTCAGAGTTTTGGAATATTATTATTATTTCCGTACTACAAATATGCATGTTCATTCAATACAGCAGCAACCAAACAGGTAGGACACCTACCCAGAGCCATAAACTCCCCATTTCAAAATGTTCATAATTTAGGCTAATTAAGCGCCGAAAATTTATGTAATAATTAAAAACTACATCGGTAGAATAATCGCGGGAGTTATTCGTTGTGAACCCGCCGAGCGTCGCAGTGGCCCCGTGGGACGGCGGGCCGCATTAATTGCAGTTCCCGAACTAAACAACGCCCGCTCTTGTCTTGTTTGTAATAAAAACTTTAATGTTGCAGATGAGACAAGCGATAAGTGCTCAGCGACTTGAAAATTAATCCAAAGTCGACTATAATCTACGATATTGATCTACGAATCAAGCGTTATAAATACAAGTATATACATATGTAGACATGGACCAAACGGTGGTAGAATATACCTTAGATATTTAGCTCGCAATCGAGCAAAAATATAAATAAATCCTACCGTGTACGTAAGTGCGTTGGTGCACAAGAGTAAACAAGCTTTCTATTGACAAGACTACTGAGAATTATTTGTTAGAGAATAGCAAAATAAAAAAAAGACTTAAATGTATTGTTTTAGTTGTTTTTCTTCAATAATTCCGCGATTCACCCACCTCCGGCGTTACTTAACAATGTAATGTAGAGGAGAATTAAAATCAGCAAACAGCTAGTAGTGAGAATTAATTCGTTGCGCACCGTCCGGCACCGGTGTGAGCGTCCGGCCGACTCCGGACCGGCGCGCCGGCGTCCGGCACGACCTCCACGCTGTTTGTTTTGCTGATCATTCCATTTTATGGCGTTGTGATAAAGTGATTATGTTCTGAGAAATAATTGTAAAATTCCCTGCTTTATATGGGTACCAAGTTTAGAATGATCAAAACACCATTTGTAGATCTACAGCAGACCCGATAGCGGTATAAACGATTTAGTTTGTTTGATCTCGTGGTTAGCTGAAGGCGAACACAGACGAGACAGAGCGCGTAATACAATTGTGTCCACAACGAAACTAACAATGAGGCGATACAGCGATGGTGGAGTAATCCGATAGCAGTCCCGTTCGGCGACCTGAGCCACAACGGCCAGGGCACACATTAAAGCAGGGTTTGATCTCCATGCCTTCCTCCACCATAAGTCTGTGGTGCCTTCGATTAACGTGACGTGTTTTGAACCCGCAACTTTGTAAAGCTATGTACTAGATAAGCGCTTAAGCCGTTGTTCCGTAAACCTTGGAGAGACTAGACCAAGCACTACAATATACTACCTACCAAAGTACGTACATGGCAAGCTTATGTTTAGCAAAAACTTGTTAAAGGCAAGTTCATTCACAGAACCAACAACCTTATATACCAACAACTTTGAGTATCTATATATTACTCTAAGAGAAATAATTTTATAATTATGTGAAGCAAGTCTTTGTCTCGCCTGTTTTGTTACACGTAATTGAGGATTTCTGCCCAGAAATGGGTAACGTTCTCTAAAAGGTAGCCGCTATTGTGAGCGTGCCATCTTAAGGTGGTTGTCATATTCACGGGAGCATATTATTTTAAATTATCAAACTTCTTAGGATGAAACACGAGTCTGTTATAAATATCATAATTAATGCTACAGTAATGGTAACGTTGACTAGTTTTTTTAGAGATCATTATGTGTTATGCCTCTCTTTGTGATGTAATAAGTTCTTGGCTCTATGACAACACTCGTATTTAGAAAGAAGGTCTTACTTCGTATTAAAATCAGTCAATTTCGATATCACAAGCACTCTTACTTAGAATCTTGAATAATAGGCTTACTACGATATACTCATAAATTCAATCCATATATCGTGAGCAGATCTACAAATAAGGATGTTCACTGAAATTCATAACGCAGAAATCTCGTGTAAAACCACTTCAGTTTCATCAACCTCACGGTGATAAATATTCAAGAAAAATGTTTAAATTCGCAACAAGGCGGCTAGGTTCCCACACGATAGCATAATCGTGTGTTTCCAAAGCAACTGGTACACGTACAAATGAATAATGCAAGCATAAAGATTGTGGCAACGGAACATCAAATGCATTCATAAGCATCCGCCTAGTTAGGTGCAGTCCCAAGTTCCCGACAACTTTCCAAGTGGAAATATTTTTAAAATGCAAATAGCAAAGGATGAACATCAGAACCGTTTCAGAAGGGACCACGTTGTCTCCACGTATTAGTTCCAGAATATTCATGCAGCTAACAAGTAACAAGTTGCCACACTTCGGACGACTTCCAAGACTTGTCGACGATTCTACATTTTTTTCTTTTTCAAAGAGAAAAGTTTTTCGCATCAGTCTGAGCGAGTAACAGTATTTCTGCATTAAATATCAAATGAGTTATTCTTGGGATGAATCTCGGAGAGCACTTCAGATGGCGCCGGCCCGTTGCTATAGGTACGCGGAATTTTATTGGAAGGCACAAAGGGTTGCCACTCACAGGGGTTTTATGAAATCTGATATGATTCGTGAATCAAGGTCTTGTTACTTATTTCATTCTATTCGGGTATGGAAATTGTTTTTGTCGTCAGTAATAAGGGAGTAACAAAGTACTCATACCTGGTGACGTTTACGGCTTTCTATTCTGTTGTAATCATCTAAGTGACTTTCAAAACATTGGAGTGAACAAATGTTCGGCACTCTCTGAAAAAATCGCCGCCATTTAACGGGAACGGTAAAGAAATTTAGAATCACACGAACTGCACAAAAAGCATCATCGATAAAACGAATTAGAAAATAAATCAGCAGCAGGAATCTCGTCCGGCCGCGGGATCTCTCGGAATCTCTGTTTTATGTCCGCGCTCAACTAATTGATGGAACGTTTGTCGAATACTCAACTTTTTACAACCCGTTGCTAGAGAAATGTCTTTTGTTTATTTTAAACGGCTAAAGGGGATCTTTTTAATCCGTCAACCCGCGGCTGACGTCGCGGTAACATTCATTACGAAAATGAATTCCTGTTTTGATATTTGTAAGTTTGTTATTTTTAAAATGCTTTCTAGTATTTTAATTTATTAAACAACTAAGAGTAGGTGACCAGGTTCATGTCCTTACTTGTTTAGTATCATTACAGAGTTTTCGGTCCTTCAGAGTTGTAAAAATGTATTGTTTTATATTTTTAAATTAAAATTTTGTAAAATGTTATACATTTCCGGACCGCCACATTAGCGTGTGGAAAAACAACAACTACATATTGTGTGTATCCAAACAAAGTCTGGTATTCAAGTTAAAAAGAAACTCACGCTTTGTTCCCGCTAGAACCTAATAGTTGTATTAAGAACAAAGATCATCTAAGTAACATTATCTCTGGTTACTTCCCCGTAAGCCCAGCAAGTCGTAAATCTAAACGTTCGACTTTTGTGAAACAAATTACTCGTAAAGCTTTTGTGAGAGTTGATCGGATAGTTAGGCGGGTAAGTTCGTACGGGGTAACGGCGGATAAAGCTGGACAAGTTTCGGGTAACTCCGGCCAAGTTCGGGCTAAGTTTGCGGCGAGTCCGCGGCGCCTGCCCCACGGCCCTCGCACCCCCCCCCGCGCACTCCCACGGCTCTGTCCCTGCGCAACTTTAATTGCCAAGAAAGCGGGCGGCGTGAGGGCCGGTCAATTGATACAATTTGATACGATTTGTGGTCAGATGCAAGTTCTGCTAAGTGGGCGCCATGTTACAAGGTGTTCTGATTGCATTCGTTACTGATTGTTGTTTGTCTTGTTTCGCACCACTTCTAATTGGGTTCAGTCTTGTATCTTGTTGGCTGTTGGCCGCGTACGTGCCTATCAGTTTGTTTATTATGGTTCTCTAGTAGGTAGTAAGTAAGTTATTTTCGGCCCACACTTCGATTTAATGGACAAATTGGGCCGTGGATGTGGGCGACGATTATAAAAATATCATTAACTAGCTGTTGCCCGCGACTTCGTCCCCGTGGGTAGAAGATATAAGTTATGATTTATACCTGCCCTGATTTTTTTCACATTTTCCATTGTATCTTCGCTCCTATTAGTCGCAGCGTGATGGTTTATAGCCTAAAGCCTTCCTCGATGAATGGTCTATTCAACACAAAAAGATTTTTTTAATTTGGACCAGTAGTTCCTGAGATTAGCGCGTTCAAACAAACAAACTCTTCAGCTTTATATATATTAGTATTAGTATTAGTATAGATTTCCTAAATTGTGATATTAAATTGGAAACTGAAATATGCATGGTTTAATCTTCTCTTCTAATATATAAAATTCCGTGTCACGATGTTAGTTACCGTACTCCTCCGAAACGGTTCGAGCGATTTTTATGAAATTTTGTATTCATATAAGGTAGGTCTGAGAATAGAACAACATCTATTTTTATACCCCTAGGTGTACACTAAAAAAAATATTTTATTTTTGGAACGAAATTGTTTATTTTTTTATAATGAGGCATTAAAAATACATACAACTAGAAAAAAAAATGGCAAAACAACGTTTGCTGGGTCAGCTAGTAGGTTATAATAATCGAATATAATTCGATACCAAGAAAACTCGAATTTCGTTCTAAAAGTTACTGGAAATGTTTTGGGATACATTAAAATAACATTTTATTATGATTTAGTAGGTGTTATTCATTTAATAGAAACAATCGATTATTACACTTTGAAGTCAACACGCCTGACAACAACGAGCGCGACGTGCCGTCCAACAAGTAACACGTACATAACAACAGTTTCTAAGAAGATCGTCAGGTTTCCGAAGTGTGGCAGTTTACATCATAACACTCGGCTGAACTGTTAGTAATTGCTACTTCCATTGCAGACACGCTGTGTTGGACTTGCGTACGGGAGTTTTGCTCTAACGTGGAATACAAGTTACGCACGCCGCTTCGCTTAGTATGTTTGACGTGATGGTGGCGAGAACTGGGAACTTGGGAAGTGCATGAGGGGGGGGGGGTATAACTGTGTACATTGTGTAATATCGAAGTCGTAGAGGTTTATTTTAAGTTGATGTGAGGTGTTGCTACAGTTACTGTTCTATTTTATGTTTAAAAGTATCTTGGCTGTTTAATAAGAAACAAATGTTAAATAATGTAGGTATTATAAAACATATAAAAATTATAAAGCACTGACCTAATGCTAAACTTAGGATAAATTTCAAAGTGCAATTGAAAATCTCTTCGGAATAATATTTGCAAACAAAAAGATGCACGATCACAGTTTAATTAGCGAGAGGTTCCGTTTTATATTTCGCTGGAGAAGTATTAATTAGTGGCTGAGTGTAAATATTTTACTCGGTAGGTCTTTGCAGTCGCACTTATACCGAGAAAGCGGACTGGCGCGGGTTGGCGAGGCTGGCGGCTCCGGCGCGGGTCAAAGGTTTTAATTTACTAGTCAGAAATAATAACGCTGACGAAATCCACCTCTGAATAGTCTAGAGAGGAAATGAAGAGGTTGTACGCCCTTTTGTAATTAACTGCGGACCCTCTGGATTGTCAACGAGGACACCGGATACATTTTTAAGTTTAATTCGTATTTTATGGCCTTCTTGTGGCCAATTGAGAGAAGTAAGTACCTGCGGTGCTCTGTTTGGTAAATGATGTAACTTTTTATGAGGAATGGTTTCTGGAGAGTTTATGGGGTAAGTCGAATTATGTTTGGTTTTTAATTTTGTTAATGACCCTGTTTCTTTTACTGGAGGGGTTTGGGATATTGATTTTTCAATTATTTACTTTCTTGTAAAAGCATCAATTTTTTTTTGATAGTATAAACTGTTTATTTCGGTTTCCGAATCAATTGAATGTGAGAGCGTCAAGTGTTATGCAGTTAGTATGTAGAGTAAGTTCGGCTACATTACAGTACTTGCAAGTTAAGGATCCTGGCATAGTTAAGCACAGTTAGTGAAGCCTACATCACGCCATCCGTTACTTAGCACCGAGTATGGCGATATTTAACTAACAGAAACTTCCAGTTCCGGTGGACGGCCGAGTTAATATCCGGTTCAGACCGGTTCAAACCGCTTCACTCGGGAAACTTGGATTTTTGAACTTTAAGGCGGTCGTGAGAGACCGGAGACCGGTAACCTGAACGTAATTGAACGGTTTTATTGCATTTATGATGAACGTGAGCTCTCAGAGCAGACGGCTTCTCTAATGAAAGTGCAGGAAGTATATGGAAAATGAGTAGAAGTGTGTACTATGAGGTGCAGTTTAGAAAATGTATCATATTATTGTTTATACTATATAATATTACTCACGTGTAAGCTTCATTTCCTATACTATTTTGATTTATAAACGTACAGATATCGTTTAAATTGAAACATTTCATATTTTAAATACAAACTGTACATTACCCATAGTTTTAAAGTGTTATTTGTTAAGTGCGTGGTTAACCCATTTTTGTTATTGTCAAGTGAATAACGCGGTGTTAAAAATCATGAAACCATTTAAATAAAACTACATGTAGATGGTACTGAATAAACAAATAAACGCGGTGTTATTTTACACAAAAGCCGTTGTTGTTAGTAATCTGTTAAAGGAGTTTACAATAACAAAAAATATTCACATATTTTTATTAAATGAGGCAGAAGCAATAATATATGTGCGATGAATTTTTAGACATTCATGTTCGGTAACATCCTGACATAAATTAACATTTCAACATAAAAATCTGTGTAACATCGCTATCTATACGAGCGATACTATTTCACAATGATTAATCAACACCATTGCTGTTTACCTTTGGCTTTCCGGGAATGCTGGTACCATACGACTAGCAAATAATACGACTTACATGCTTGGCGTGTTTACATTACCGAGAGCCTGCGTTGTTTCATTTCGTTTCGCACTGTTAGCAAGCATTGGTTTAGGTAAAACAATGTTGGTCGTTCGTAGCAGGCTGTGCGAGTAGAAAGAGCAACCCCGCCTATCGTTATCAAGTTGAAATCAAACCGCCTTTTTGCGTTAGCGCCCCTCGCCTCTTTCGTTGTTTGTATGTATTGTACTTTTCGACTTACCGGAATAATTTCGCTGTTCCTTTTTGTAACTGATACGTTTATAGCCCTGCAAACATTGCTTCCAATCGGTTTTTATGCAATGGATACGAAATGGAGGTTTGAATAACAAAAAACTGATTTTTTTTTGGCTATCGAACAATGTTTTTCTACTTTGATAACGATGAGAAGACTTTTCCTTTGATTATTTACAGCTAAATTGAGTTTTCAGTTGAAAACTGATCGTAGTCATGAATTTTTGGTGTTATCTCCTGTTACGTTTCTGTAGTTTAAATAAAAAATATCAAAGTGAAACTCAATAGCTAAAGGCATTACAGGCAGTTTGGTACGTACACCGAATTATTCATGTTGCTAAACTGACACATTTTGAATTCACTTTACACAATTTATAGGGTACCTACTAGGTATACAAGATAGATGACAGCGAGGGGCAAAACATCACGTTCAACAGAATATTGATAATGTACTATTAGGACAAAGTACATCTATTTATTTTAAGAGTACTAAATTTTGCTTCAAGCTTCGCGAATTTGAATACACAGGTATAATGTAGGTGGTTTCTTAACCTGTCGGGCTCGCCTGACCGTCGGCGACGCCATGTTCGCGAGAAACGCGACGAGAATTTATAATATTCATAAACAAAATGAATTCTTGGAGTGGAGAGTACCTCCTCTGTTTTACAATCTCCAATTATGTTCAAGCCTTTTAGAGGTTACAGGAATTTATTCAGCGCGATGTAATTTGTTTATGAGTAGATAAGTGTTTTTAGTACTCTATGCTATTAGTTTTGTGTACAGATATTTAAGCAGAAGACAATCACATAATTAATGTCCTTGTTTAATATTCCATGGTCTTTATTGTGTTTTCCATTTCTCGTTACGCAAATAATTTTAATGCAAGACTTAATAAAATTATTGTTAAAAAATTTAAACTCATGTGAAATGTTTTCTTTGTTATTTAGTTATGTTATAAAGTAACAGCACAACAGTTATTTTTTTCATTAAAGAAAACGTAGTTGTAACGTTTTCTTTAATGAAAAAAAATAACTTGCGAAATTCTATAGTGCTGCTATATCTATACTATCTATACTAATATATAAAGCTGAAGAGTTTGTTTGTTTGAACGCGCTAATCTCAGGAACTACTGGTCCAAATTGAAAAATTCTTTTTGTGTTGAATAGACCATTCATCGAGGTAGGCCATAGGCTATATAACATCACGCTGCGACTAATAGGAGTGAAGATACAATGGAAAATGTGGAAAAAACGGGGAAGATTCTAACCACGTGGACGAAGTCGCGGGCAACAGCTAGTTAGAATATAAAAGCTGAAAACATAATAATATACAATTTTTCTGCATGTGTCATATGTTTTCAACTGCAAAAAATGTACCAGATAACGAATTGAAAAAGATTAAAAAAAGGGACAGCTCTTGAGTTTTTATTCAACATTTCTTCTCAGTGGAGACATATAAGAATGGCAAGTAGAGCGTTTTAAAAAAAGACTTTTTAAAGTGATGTCATATCCTACTTACCTACAGAATAAATGATTTCATTTCATAAAACTACAATGTATTTGTTGCAGTCAAATTACGAGTGTGTGTTTCCTCCGTAGCTCACAAACTAGCATAAAGCATCGTTCACCGCGGAGCGTCGCTAAAGCATTTTATTTCCAAATCCCATATCAGCGTTTATCTGGTGGCACATCGAGCATTGCACAAGCATGCAAGTGAGGCTTATTACCATACAAAACGCGTTGCCGCTCCCGCGCTCTACCCACTGAATCTTAAAGCCTGGCTTCAGAGACAGGTACGTATTACAGTTAGGTTATGAGCCTGTATTACACGACCGGAGATGAAGTGCTCGTCTACTTCGTACTGGGTAATGACTCATTTTTAAAATGAGCTTAAATATTACATTTTTTTGTCTCTAGAACTAAGAAAAAATTGGGTAAACTTTTACGACGCAACTTTTTTTAATCTGTTTTTGTTCTGATGTTGTATTGATACTAAACCTGTGACTGTCTAACTGTGACAATGACTTGTTAAATTATTTTTCTAAAATACGGAAAACTACATGCATTCTATTACGGTACACTCATAGAAGGTTACCGAATAGTTAAAAAGCAGCATTAGACTAACACTTATCACATTAAAATAACTAGCTTATTAGTGGTGGGGTCCAATAAAGTCGTGCTACGTGCAAAACTCATCCCTGTCAATCCGATATAATACGGAACAAGCGATCCACCACATCAGATAACAGCGTACTCGATATCTTCGGTCACGGATGATTTTATAGCGAAAGTTACGAGGAGGCGTTTCGACACCTCCGCTATCGAGGTGCGCATCGCTCGCGATAATTAGCGGGTCGTGATCGTGCGCGATCGGGCGATATCGGCCGCGATCGGGCGATTGCGACTGATTGCGATGCGCACGCTACGAGTACATGCGCGTGTCGGCTACAGATCCTATCGGCACACATGATTCATATTTTTCAGTTAAGCTTAGCTAAGTTTATGTTAGTTTAGAATTTACTATCTGATTTAATTTTTCAGGCCTAATTTGTTTTTAGTGCATGTTCTTAGAGTGGAAGTGAAACGGCACATGCACATCTTTAGTTGACCTTAGAAAAGCTGACGACATTTTTTCTGATATTTGGTCCTTTATTAATTATTTTTGACGTTAGATACTTTAATAAATACCAATCAGCACAACAAATAAAATCGAATCTAAGTGCTGAATTTAAAAGCAATCAGACACACTCAGAGGTTGTTGTCTAAATATAACGAAGTGAAATGAGAATGAAGACAATATAAATGTTTATTTTTTAACGCTGATTGGGTATTAATGAAAAAAATTAAAATGACTTTTTTTTTAAGAAGCTTCTTACACTTGCTTGTTACATTTTTTACATCAAATCTCTACTACTTCACAATTTCAAACATTTGCGTGTAATTGGTACCAGTTGTCGCTTAGCATATGCATGTACATAATGTGTTCTAACATTGATTTTATCTTTAGTGTTTTCCTGTCAATAAGCAACATCAACCAAGCTCAAATGCGCATGAGGTGTATTAATTAATTGATTAAAAAAAGAAACTCTAAATACTAAATAGTGTTTTTTATAGAAAAGCGTTAGTTGAAGTCGAAAATCAGAATGAATGATAGCTTTTGGCCACAATGTATGTCGTTACCAGTCATTATGCACACGACTTAGCTCCACACCTATGCTAAAGAGCGTGCGAAGGAAAAAGGTGCGGCTTTATTAAATATTATTAAATACTAGCTGTTGCCTTCGCTCCTATTAGTCGCAGCGTGATGTTATATAGCCTATAGCCTTCCTCGATAAATGGTCTATTCAAAACAACAACAAACAAACTCTTCAGCTTTATATATTAGTATAGATGTACCTCATTATACCATCGCAGTACAACCCTTCCTTTAATAACGTGCTATTACAAAACAAATCTATATCTATACTATTGTTTGTTTGTTTGAACGCGCTAATCTCAGGAAATACTGGTTCAAATTGAAAAAATATTTTCGTGTTGAATAGAACATTCATCGAGGAAGGTTTTAGGCTATATACTATCACGCTGCGACTAATAGGAATGAAGATACAATGGAAAATGTTGAAAAAACAGGACAGGTATAAATCATAACTTATATCTTCTAACCACGCGGACGAAGTCGCGGGCAACAGCTACTAATATATATAATTCTGCTCTTTTATATCGTGCGTTATTTTTCGTTTTTTGCAAGTGATCATTGGATGAATTCAAAAACACATTGAAGGAATGCAAGTTACCAGCGGTTATACCAATACTGATCTATTGAAATTCTTCAAATACAAGGATCTCTCTGGGATCAGAATCCGCTTTTACTTAACTATGCAGAGTGCATGAGCACTATAAGTGGCTTTTCATTTCGAGTTCCGAGTTGCGGACTACTTTGATGTTTGTGTAATTTGTAGATCTGCTTCCAGACTTCTAGGGTGTCAACGAAGCAATGGTATTACTTGCAGTTCGTTAATTATGAATCACGAATGCCTAATGAACTGACTGTGGCGTGCGCTGGTGTGTCTGCTTTAGACTCCATTACGAAACAAGAATTTGGGTCATTTGTAAAGGTTCGTCTTAGAATATACCGTTTGCAGTTGGAAACCATAGCAGCTATTGTGCAAAATAAAACATAAATCCTATTGACATGAATGAATTACATGGTATTTAAAACATATTTTCTTCCTGCAGTTTGTAGTCCTAACAGTGAGTGTTCAGGAACGAATCAGCGTTTACGCTTTTCTGAAAAAATGCAGATCAACACCATATCAAATAAACTGTCATAGAAAACACTTTGTCCAAATCGAATATTTGCCGACCTTACCGATCAGAGGTCGGAGCGAAGGGTCGCACATTTTCGCAGCCTATCGGCCATAGCAATCGTTTGTTAGAGCCGGGATTCGTGGCAAACTGCTTGCCATACAAATGCTAAGCGTCCGCATCGGTCCGTGCGAGTCCGGACTCGGCCCCGTCTCGTGAGGCTCCCACGTTCACGACTTCGGATTGCGAAATCATAATGTAGGGATTTATGTTGATTCGCGTTTAGATGCGACGACGTTGCCGCGCGACTGGAGCCGACAAAATGTTTTAGGGTTAAACATCATTTTACGATATTGTTATGTTGTTTTTTATTTTACGTAATATGGAGCTATTACGTATACCTATTGCTTTAACAATAGCAATACGACAGTCTAATTAAAAACACACCAAACATATTTTGGTTCAATTATACTATGTGACCTAATTGAGTTTACGTTCGACACCAGAAAAGAACAGTATCATGATGAGGAAATTAAAGTAGGTATTACATCTCGTCTGTGCCTCATGAGACTTAACAAAGTTCAAAATAAATGTATAGGTAATAATAAAATAAATCTCATGAAAAAGCCAATCCAATTATTTTAATTCATTGGATTAGCTGAACAAGGTGATCGATACCAACTGCAACTACCAACAATGTTCAAAAGTAACTTTGTAAGGCTTTGTGTTTCTTGCCCGAACACAATAGATAGCTTCGTGCCGCCCTTAAAACTTGAACCAGATACAATCTGTGTTTCTTTCAGTGGCTGCCAACCTCTGCGTGGGTGAGCCGGTACCGGCGACAACGAACCGCCTCCAGCTCTTCAAAACTCCTCCTAATTTATATTTTCCTTCGTAAATGTTTGTAAATTGTGAGCCACTTACAAAAGCTTGACTTTCCTCCCGATAAGTATCTGACACAGTTCGCAGAAATTGTTAGCTAGGATTAGTTTTGTTGTCTCGTTAGTATAAAGACTGCTTAAAGAGGTTATTCAAATTAAAAAGAAATCGAATTGTGGTAAAAAATACTGGTAGAGATTAATTTAAATCTTGTAGCGTCAACAAAACGTCCACAAAAGCTTTCAAAACGTACCTAAGCGTGGGTCGGAATATAGATACGAAAGAATAATAGAAAGGTTTCATCGAGGACATCATTACAATACATTCTAAACTGTGGTTATTTAACCCAATTTAAGTTGTACCTCAAACGGCAGAAACTTTTCCCCGTTAATTGCCGGTTCAACCCTTTGGAGATTATACCTGATTGAATGTTCGCATTTGTTCTACAACTTTTAGCCCACTGTTAATATAAGTTGTCTGACTAATACAGAAATAGCGTAACATTATGGAGGTCAAAAGTGCGATATTTCGGATATAAATGTAAATGGGTATAAATAGTTATCAGGAACTAAATATTTTTATAAATTCAAAATTTTACATTTTCTGTCTATGGGAAATAGAAAGATTATTCAGGCGCCCAGTTTGATGAGCAAAGCCTATCATACCATAAACCTAACATCCTATTTGGCTTTCAGATTTCTCCGAATTATTCGATGCGTATTTCGAATAATTTGACGACCTCCGTGGTCGAGTGGCGTACGCACCGGTTTCAAGGTATCGCTAGCTCTGAGGTCCCGGGTTCGATCCCCGGTCGGGTCAATATAAAAATTCACATTTCTACATTGTCTCGGGTCTGAGTGTTTTTGGTACATTCGTTGTATCTGAATTCTATAACACAAGTGCTTCAGCAACTTACTTTGGGTTCAGAACAATGTATGTGATGTAGTCTGCATTTATTATTATTTATTATTATAGTTTCGATTTTTCGGATGCTCTATTGTTTCTTCTACTTCCCTATTTAATATATTAGTTGTTGAGTGAGTTGTAAGGATCGCGGTAGGCGGTTGTGTAATGGGCGTAGATCGCGCGATAGCGGCGCGGCGGCGGCAGACCGCACGCGAGCTCACGCGCCGCGATGTGCATTTTACACCACCCTGTATCTAATTGTGCTTTGTACGGTTAATTTGTGATTCCTGCGCTAGAAAGCAATTAACGAATTCTTAGTTCTTGCTTTTGTTTTGTATACTGACAGTGGTGAGGCGTTTGTGAGAGTTTCAATACTAGTAGGTAATAGTTTAAATACAACTCTTTTTTTGTCTGTTGGCCTGTTTTGAAATAATATTAAATGGCATTCACCAATTTTTATACATAAATGAAGGTGTCATAATATATAATATATTTTTAATGTTTTATCTTGTTATTAACCAATATCGGGCTTTAACTTTTGCCGTGGAAGTTAACAACCCGGGCATACGTCACAATATTAATCTTGGCCCTCATTTCACTTTGTTTTTTATACGCATAGGAAAATCTATATATTAATACGTGATGCCAAAACTTTGTACCCCTTTTTACAAAAATTGCGCGGACGCAGGAGCATAAAATTTGGCACACTTATAGTTTATGTGCAGGAGAAGTGCAGAACGCTAATATTTTTCCATAATAATGCTTCTAAAGTACATTAAATCAATAAATAAAACATTACCCACACTACCATGCATTTCACACACACATGTTTCTTTTGTTTTTAATTTTGTCCGTAGACATGGAAACATTACACACACTACCATGCATTTCACACACACATGTTTCTTTTATATTTCATTTTGTCCATAGACATAAAGTACTGACATTGACATATCAAAAATATATATATTTGCCTACATTCTCTGTGGTCAAATGGTTTCTTTTGATTTTCATTTTATGCATAGGCGTAGAGTACTCAAAAAAAAGTTTTATTTGCCTCATTTAATATAAAAAATATTTTAATAATAATGCATAAAAAATACATTAAATATTTAATAAAACATTATACTAACCAGCATGCATTTGACACACGCATAATGGAGTCTGTGGTCAAATAGTTCTTTTGTCTATTATTGACATGTTTAAACTTTAGTTTGAAAGTTTTTCAAACTTTAAAAGTTTACGAATACTACGTGAAATACTGAGCGCTTATACAAATTTATATGAGTTGTGTATGTGAGTTGTGTCGTCTTTTAAGGACTTCGGGTATTCTTTAGTAATCGGCTGCATTCATAGGAGTGTGGGGATGGGGAGAGGGGGGAGGGGTGGTGCCCAGGATATACCCCCTAAAGGGAAAAGATGCGGAAACGTATATTTTTTGAGATTTTTTGAAATTTAGTTTTGAGGTTAGGAGTGTCAAAACGGTGTTATTGGCTCGGTCGACGGAGCCCCGCTTCGCGGGGCTCCTACTTCTGGGTGGTTTAAAAATAAATAACCACGAAGTGGTTGGCGGGGTCTATTCGCTCGCTTCGCTCGCTCAACGACCCCGCCAACCACTTCTAACCTAACCTGTCCATGTCGGGGTGCTCCGAGTCGGGGTGTTAACTATGATGATGGTTCCAGATTTAGTTTTATACATTTCAACATTTTACATAAATTTCGATTTATATGATAATCATCATAACAATTTAGAAAAATCACAATACGAAAACACGGAACATAAACAATCGCGAACGAAAAGCGAATGAACTAAATGAACTATTGGAATGTAATTACACTCTTTGACAGTTGAGTGACACTTCAATATGACGGTTAGAGTGAGAAAACACTAGTTTTTGCCATACATTATAAAATTTTCTGTTTCATTTTTGAGAATTAACCTCAAAACTTTAATTTAAGATTTCTCAAAAACTACACATTTCCGCACAAAAACACTTTATATTATAACTCGGGGCATCATTGCCGATCTATTAAAACCAAAAACACCCAGTAATTCGTGCAGCCCGTTTCTAAAGTCAACCCAGGACTTCTGTCTTCTGTAGCAGCAATCTGCAATACCTAACAACATTCAGGTACAATTTTTTTTGCTATAGTTTACGATTTCAGTAATTGCATATACTTTAGGATAAATAAGTGATTTTGTGTACGAATTATCAGAATTAACAAATCACCATACAGGTAAAAACTTTTTCTCTTCTTGATTTCAGTAATTTGATGAAAGAACTTTAATTATGCCTCGACATAGAACATTAACGAACCGGAGTGAGAGACAAATAAGAAGGAATATTTCTCTAAGAGGAAGGAATAATTCCCCATCAGTAGTATTAGATAGTAATATGATTTTGAGAGATGCATTTAAATGTGCTCTCAATGTCATTCCAAATGTGTTTTTAAGTTATGATTGTGGATTAATGAATTTAGAGTGCAGGTTTTGCAATGCGAAACATTTTGAATCTGAAGTGACTTTAGGCGACCGAACTGCATTCACTTCATGTTGTCACAAGGGTAAAGCAATATTACCACCCTTAAAGTCAAAATAAATATTTTAAATCATTATATGATGGACTTACTTCAAATGAACCTTCAATAAAAAGTAAACAAAAAATTATTTTGAAAATATTGGGAAATATAATTCATGTTTTGCTATGGTTAGCTCCGAAGCAAAAGTTGCTGAGGCAGTTACAAGTGGAGTGTATTATTTCAAAATACATGATGTTTTTTTATCACAGATCAGGCCCAATGACTGCCGCATATGGTTGCTCACCATGTTATGCACAATTATATTTTTATGATGTTGACACTGCCATTAATTATAGATTACAAGAACGATTATTATTTGTTATTATCCAAACATGTAACAACAACATAATGCGTGAAATTTCACTGGAATTGGAACGCAGTAATCCTTTTGTGCGGTCATTCATTGCAATGAAAGATCATTGTCAGAGAGTCGAAAATCAAAACAAAGAAATTTGTATGCTCATTAAAGTAAATCATGATTTAGATCTACGCCGATTTAATGATGCAGTTCAAACTGATGTAGCAGTAATATTTAGTACAGTTGATGGGGAGCCACCTTTTGAACGAAATATGATTTGTTTTTCAAAAGTTAATGGTATAATTAAGAATATCTCAGTTTTATTGCAATATGCGATAAAAAATGCTCTAAATGGATAGTATTTTTAACGCATGATTTTTTGTTTTGCATCCTCTTATAGCATGTTTTGTTTTAGTAAACATATTTTCTTTTAATTTCATATAATTTGTTCAAAAAAGAAATTGGCAAATAACAGTCTTGGTCAAATCTGTGGTTATAGTAGTTTAGTTTTCGACAGTAGAACCTTAATAATGTTTGAATATTATATTTTAATAATGTATATTAAGTCACTTACAATTTAAATTTATTATATGGTCGAATTTCGACCACTGGGCGACCACTAGTAAAATTAAATAGGGTATATTACATTTCAACAATGTGGAATAAAGGATTGAGACAATATAGAAGGATATTTTTGTAGATATATAATAGCCCCATACTTACCCCAGCACAAAATCCTACAACTTCAAACATGAATCACTTCAAAGTCTCTCCTTAATCCTTTTTTTAATATCACTTAAAGTATTACTGTAATAATATTTTGGAGCAATTTACGAATATAAGAAAATTTACTGAGGGCCTTACGATCGGGGCGGTAATAAGCGTGGGTGACGTCACGGCCCTGAGATAAAGAACCAGTGAAATGTGAGATAACACCGCGTTAGGTCCACGAGTCTTTTCTTATTTTATTAAAGAGTTACCTTTTGGTGTCCGGTGTGGACGAATGGAAATCTATTCAAAAAATCTTGAAATTATTGCGTAATAGATAAGGTTCACATAATTTACAATAATTTTATAGATTAAAGCTAATTTAATGTTCTTGATTTGAAAACCCTCAGTTTTTTTTATTCTTTTAAAAATACTTTAAACTGTAGTCGTGACAATTTAGTTGAACACAAAAATATCAGGGTTTTCGTCATTTATTATTAATGATAGAGTTAGAAACAGGTTAAAACAGAGGTCATCCTTATTTCGAAAGTCATTTTTAAAATAGTGCAGTTAATTAGCAGGTTTGGCCTTTGTAATTAATCAGTTCCCGAGCAGTCTTGTTCCATGCAGCGACTTTCTCAAAGAAAGAATTTAGCATTGATCTCTAAACTTACTCTCGTGTGCTCTCTCGTTGCTGGCATTTTTATGCAAACGACTTCTTTAAGTCCCTATTAGTCTCATTTACATGGCTTTTTAATTAACTCAAGAGCTACGTATTATGCAGACCTCTATAAACTAAAAAATAAACATTCTTGACAGAACTTGTGGCGATGAGAATATTTAATCATTTAAAGCAGATTATTATTAATTCAATATTGCATGCAATAAAAATAATAATGAAAATATCATGAGGTTGAGCTAAAAATACAGTGACGAATTGATTTGTTGTGATTTCTCGCGAGCAAACTCAATAATGGTAAAAAGGGTTAAGTTTCCTCCTAACAGATATTCTTTATTACCCAAACGATCGTTTCCTATTGAGGATTAGAAACCCACGCGGAATCGGAATTGTCATAATACCTATAATAATATATGAAATTTATCTGAGTTATAAAATTGTCTTTTTAAATCTTTATTTCATGCAGACAATTTAGAGAGGTTCAAAATGTGGAAAATACAAAAATTTTCTTAAACTAATTTACTAAAAAAAATAGCAAATGATTGGTTAAGTTTTCTACTAATGGAAAGCAAATATAACGTCTTTGTAAATAGTACGATAGAAATATAAATAGAACTTAAACTCTCCTACATAACATTAAAAAGTGAAACACATTAGTAACTTAAAATACTTTCTTTATTTAACTGAGTCTGTTGCGAGCCAATTATATTAAAGTCGGAGTATTCACGCTCATTTCACCGTGCCCCAACCACCTCGTACTATCATACCTATGTGTAGAGAACGTATGTCGTATATAAAACCTTATTTAATAGCTTTTCTTACAACCTTTGGATGGATAAGAAGAAAAAGTAGGGTAGGCTATGGCGTAATCTTATTCTGCCTCAACGCGTCGGCGTGAGCTGTGATTCGGAAAAAGCTCATGTCACGGTGTACAGATTGACCAAGGAAAGTCGATGATCAAATATTTTAATCGGGAGAGGCTGAGGCACCTAACAGAAAATGACTGCTAACGTAATATTATAATGCTGCACGGACTAGCCAAGCTTTGCCACCAAAATTGCTTCTGTGAGTCCGACATCCAGTCTTACGTCCCACACCCATATACTAAAAAATGTTATTCCAAACACGGAACACTGAAATGCACAAGAACTCTAACTTGGCCGGATTTTTTAATTTTGAATTATAACAGCAAATTAGGGGTCCGAAATGGCTGCAATAACGCTCATTTAGGGGTAACTAACGTTTTATTCGTAGGTCGCGGGTCGTTTCCGGCAAAAATATGCGCTCGCGTACCAAGGCGCCGTATTTAACCCGGACCGGCTTTAAGAAATTCTCTTTATTGTTTATTTGTGGCGAAACTATGTGCGGGGCTAATGAACTCGCCTAACGAACTTTAAATACTTCTTTTCATTTTGTGATCCGTTGGTGTTTTGCAATGATGGAACTCAATATTTATTTAACAGAAAGAAAGCCGAATTATACACATATTGTATAATTGCGTAACTTTTATTTTACAATTATGGGAAAACCCTTGCCTGTAATGTGAAACAGTCAAAAAGTAGCGTCTAAATTGTGAAATGAAAGATGCTTCCAAAGATGACTAAAACTTGTACGAGAATGTTTACGAAGCAGCATTCTAGCAATCGAACTGTGTTCTAGATCAAGTGTTTTGACATATCATATGACGTGATATAATATACCTATTTCACATTCACGTTAAATAATCTGTAATAACATTTGTTATTGGTTATTTTTAAAGCAATCAGTAGAGCCCGTAAAGGTCTCACCTACCTGATATTTATCTGCCGCCCTCAAGCTTAGGATTACTACGAAGTTAGTGCCAGTCTGTTAATCAGATGTCCAACTATTCAGTGAAGAAGATAATACCTACACATTAAATGTCTCATAAACTGTGAAATTTATTTTACACTAAATGATTTCCAACATACGCTACGTAAAACACATTTTAGAAGCAAACATAAATATTTTCCACATCCGTACATAGCAGGAAACAGGTTAATAAATCCGAGTTTCTATTTCGTAACTGGTTTATCTGGAAAACTTAGAGTTTAGGTACCGGGTGGAGTGTTTTGCGGGAGCCCGGGAATGTCGGACCGACGCAAATCCCCCATCGATCTCTATGCTAATGCCGGGATCTAGGAGTTGCTTTTTGAACCTGTTTGCTTGAGTATTTTAGTGTTAACTACTTAAATTAAGTACCCACCTAGATTTGGACTAGATCGTTTGTAAAATAAATTTATATCTTATTATTGGTTGGTTTCAGAATAAGAGAGTCTTTTATTAACTCCAATTGTTGTTGATAGACAACTTGAAAGAAGCACTATTTGCTCGAAACAAAAAAGTTCATAGATATATCCGTTTTTTTTCATGAACGCGTACAAAAAAAGACGAGATCTTCTTTTCTATTGTTAACCTGTACAGGACAAAGCTAATCTTTTGTTTTTCACTGAAGGTACATTTTTGTGTTACTTAGGATTCAAAGAGGTAGGTAACGTAAGAATCGTTTCTGGAAACCCTCGTTCTCGCAGACAGCTAATGTGCCTATCTAATAAACTCAATACACTATCAAATTTATCCACATCACTTATAATTTGAATATGTGGTCCTCCGAGATTTTTTTTTAACATACAGCATCTTTTTTTCTATTTTCATCATAAACACAATTTTGCCTTTTATTTTAAAATAATATTTTCCGCCTAATAAAACATTCAGCACAAATCGGAAACACATTAAAAGCTTAAGGTTGTATGTAGGAAATACAGAAAACATTTAAAAAGACAACTGTATTCCATAAATTGCTAAATATTTATGCTCAAAATGTAGCTTTTGTTAAGCCCTTTTTGGTCAATATAAATTTACGGATCAATAACAATTGGATTGCATAATTTATTGCAAAAACTTGCATGCAAATTTTGAATCACAAGGCTGTTTTCGGACATGTTGCAACAAGCAGTCGTGGCCGAGTGGTTAAGGCGTCTGACTCGAAATCAGATTCCCAGTGGGAGCGTAGGTTCGAATCCTACCGGCTGCGAAATCTTTTTGATTTGCGACTTTTTAAGAGCTTTTTTTTAATATAATATAATAATAATAATATCTTTATTTCGAACCAGAGTCCATATTTAGAAATACAATTTAAATACTGTTAAGGAACACATTAACTCACTTAACGCTAAAAACAAGAATCGACGGTTTTTGTATAGCCATCCAGTGCCTCATGATATCATTATTTATGTCCTGAGATACAACGGCCAGAAAACTGTTAGCGCCATCCCTCACCCGCCGCAATAGGGATGCAATTCTTTTTCGCCTTATGGCAAAAAAGTCGTCTATACGAGCCTCTGCGAACATCCCCGAAGCGCTGCAGAAGCGAGGTAGACCCAACAGCATCCTGTATCCGTTATTATACTGGACCCGTAAGGCACTGTAGGCCTTCTGCGTATACTTGACCCATAGGCTGCACGTGTAAAAAGATTGACAGTACGCTTTGAATAGCGTGTTTTTAATTGGTTTTGAACAACGTGCAAACCTACGAGCCAGCATATTGCATCGAACCGACAGTGCCCTACGTTCCCTCTCCAGATCCATATCATCACTCAGACTATCTACGACCCAGTGACCCAAGTACTTAAATTGTTTGACCCATGTTAGTGGTGATCCATTAAGTAGGACTGGTGGAACGTCATAACTTTTAGTGCCCGCTTTAAAAAGCATTAATTCACTTTTTTTAATATTGTACTTGAGCCCATGAGCCGCCGCATATGCTTCACAAATTCGAATCAATTTGTTCAATGCACTGATCGAAGGACTCAGCAAAACCATGTCATCTGCGTAGCTAATATTATTTGTCGTGTTTCCATTGATGGAACACCCAACATTGGCTTTGCTGAGTTCAACGATCAGCCCATTAATATACAGATTAAACAATTTTGGCGAGGTTATACCCCCCTGCCTGACTCCGCAATCTAATCTATACTCGTCAGAATATGAGTCTGCCCACCTCACAACATTCATTTGATTGCTGTACCAATACCTAAACAGATTAATAGTAACCTCTGGCACAGTTGTTTCTGCTAACATCTTTTCCCATAGTCTGTCATATGACACTAAATCAAATGCCTTCGACAGGTCCAGAAAACAGGCATATACTGGCGTTTTTCTGCTCGTATAGTACTGAACAGTATGCTTGAGGCAAAGAATAGCAGTCTCAGTAGATAGTTTGGATTGAAACCCAAACTGAGCGTCACTTAATGACATATGCTTATTCAATTGCTTATCAAGCAGACTGTCCAGCACCTTCGCTAAGATAGTAGCTAGCGAAATGGGCCTGTAGTTGGACCCGTCGGAGGCGTCACCTGTTTTGTTTTTGATGATTGGTACAACAACCGTCTTCATTAAATCATCAGGGAGATATGAGTGGCTGATACAAAAATTATAAAACATCGCCAAAACTCGCGGAAGATGTTTGCCAGCAAACCTCAAATGCTCTATGCTGAGACCGTCATGCCCAGGTGACTTCCCTCTCTTCATACCATTAATTATTGCTACAATATCCTTCGCACGAACCAAAGTATTCATGTCGGACATGACAGTATCAGCACGAGGTCTTTTTGAAGAAAGCGCCCCTTGGATGTTACAGGGCTGAGGCTGTACCATAAATTGGTCCTTAAATAAATTAGAGATGCCTTTATGATCACAAATACCATTCATGCTCACGGGTAAACTATTCTTTGGCACAAGTTTGTTCGTAAGTTTCCAAAAACTATTAAAATCTTTCGCTTTGTGATGCGTGGCTAACATGTCCACCTGAAGTTGTAATTCATTATTCTGGCACCACTTTATTTTAGATTTAAAAACCCTTTTTGTTTCGCACATATTATTATAGATTGGACCAATAGTGGGTTTGCCACACTGAATCCAGGTCAAATAAGCTATACGGGCCTGGTCATGAGCACTACGGACATGTTTATTCCACCCTATTACCCGGGGTTTCTTTTTGTGAAGAATATAACTGCGTACCGCCCCCTCCCTCAGTATTTTCACAATATTATTATACATATTACTAATTATCACTTTATGATCTACATTATTGCACAACTTTCCATCACAGCCAGTAAACTCAGTCGGATAATCTAAATCTCTAAATAAACTATTACATATTTTATTATACTGCTCAATTTGTTTTGTATCTCTAGTACCCCACACTATTTTATTAGGAACTCTAACACTATGTACTATCTTAGGGCTAATCATATTGATATTACAGCTTAATATTAGAGGGAAATGATCAGACCAATATACATCATACTTAACATTAATATTAGTTACAGTACTCCAGGCATTTTCCGTTACTAGACAGTGGTCTAACCACCTTCTAGAGCCATGCGAATCACTTATGTATGTGTAGGTGTCAGATGTTATGCCTAACCGTTCAAGATCCACACAAATCCATTTCTGTTCACTACAAAAGTTTATAAGTTCCTTACCAAACGCCTCACTCGGGTGCGCGTTGAAATCTCCCATAATATAAATCGACTCTAAATCACAACTCTCTATAATGGCACTAATCTCACCGAGACAACTCGTAAACTCCGCTAGATTTTCAGTTACGTCCACAGGCATGTACACAGAAAACACAATAAACGATCTGCTCGTCGCAGTCGATACTTTTATAGCCGATAGACGTACACTTTTACACTGTATCACTGTTACATTTGGAAAGATGCTCTTTCTCCATAGAAGAGCTACGCCTCCGTGCGGTCTCCCCCGCAACATTCCCGATGTCGTATCCACAGCAGAAGTAGCAGTGTAGCTGAAGTTGTCATCAATGGTTCCCAAAAAAGATAGTTCATGGGGCATACACCAAGTCTCTTGAAGTGCTATTATATCACCTTGTTTACATAATGCACGAATGCAATCCACAGATCGTCTTACCGATCTACAATTATAACTAATGAAGGTACAATTCTTATCCATCATCAACAGTATGTAATATTTCACATATTAAACAATACCCTCCGTCCTCATTTTTAAATTATAAAAACGACGGAAAGATATCCCCTCAGGCCACAAATTATTGTCCATGAATATATCCAACTTATGCTTAGGTACCAAGATCTTAAAAGAATTGTATTCCTTTTCTTTTTTCATATAAATTGGTTCTAAGGTTACTCGCACCTTCGTTCTATTCCATAAATATGAAGAAATGTCATCAATCGTGGTATTTTTGTTAACATTATATATCATAATCGGTATCTTCAAATCTGCCGCCTTAAATTTAGCATTTAATTCAATATCGGCTCCACCTTTTTGACCTATAAATCGATTTCTTAAACTCTTCCTCTGAGCTGTCTTCCATCCATCACTATAATCATGTTTTTTCCATTCACCTTCTTGCATAATTTCAACAAACGTTTTGCGATTTGAAAAACTCGCAGCTATCTCTTTCTCGGACGCTGCACTCATACCCGCCACGGACGATCGCTTAGTCGCAGTCGCAGCTGTCTCTTTCTCGCACGTTGCACTCGTACTCGGAACGGACGATCGTTCATTCGCGATCGCGGGAACGGTTATTTCTTGCTCTTGTGTTCGTTCATTCTTATAAAATGACTCACAGACTTTTATAGTTTGAATTAACGTCTCACTGGTATTATTTGACGCTTGTGTGCTATCTATGCAAACAGGTGTAGATGTTCTTGGCGGGATTTGCTGGATATTAGCGGATCTATTGTCATAATCACAAATATTTACATCGCTCGAGACTCCCGCGTTTTTATTGCTTAAACAGATCTGCGAGTTTGAAATATTTGATATGAAATTACTTTTGAGCTCGGAAAGTTGTACTTTAGTGACATAAGTATCCTTTACAATTTTCAAATCATTTTGCAAAACCAGTATATCTTTTAATAATCTTGTGACGTCGATATGATCGAACGTAATAGGAGGTAATTTTTGTAATTCTCGAGCTACAAAAGTAGGTGTTAACTCCGGATTTATTTCCTTAAACAGGGATAAGATGTCGTACAGGTCCTTCTCCTTTTTACCAGCATTTTTCCTCGTTATTTTACGCTTCTGGGTATTCACTGAATCAAATAACAAATTTTTAGCTGTTTCAATTTCTTGAGACGAAAACGCCGATACACACAATCGGACGATTGACTCTTCATCCATCACTTCAGCCTTATTTTGAATAAAGCATAAAACTTCATTTATAACTATTTTGCAGTTACTGCATTTCACAATGTTACAAGTCATTTTTTAACAAATTTTGTTCGCACTACCGCACAATACGCACATCGACCGCACGCAATGACGCGCGAGCGCAGACTGAAGTATTTTAAGTTTGTAATATTTTAAGTTTGTAATGTATTTTTTTACATTTTTTTGTTTAGTAAGGACCACTTTAGGTATGTCCGTATAAAGTTAAAACCTATGTTACAGGATTCAGATAAAGGACTATCAAGTTTATATTTCAGTTTGTGTATTGGGTTTTTCATAATTTACTTTTTCGCTTGTTATTTTAACCTTTTTCGAAAATGTGATTCTTGTAAAACATTTTACTATATCTGGCTTGGTTATAGTTTTAAGCATCATTTTTCATGAGGTCCACATTAAGTCCTTCAATACAGGATAGAGTTTTATGCATAGATAACATTGAGGATAACATAATCCGATTACTTAAAAAGCACTAAGTTATTGTTAATCATGCTTTTATATAGAAGTCAAAAATAAATTGTTATAACTTATAACGTATTAGGGATGTTGTTTGTTGCTTACTGTTGCAGGTTATTTAATGAAGATTTTAAGTCATTTCCCTATTGAAATATAAAGCTTTTAATCCATTTTCATTAATTTCATAAAATAAAGTTGAATAATCAATGCTATCGAGTATTATCCGTGGCATATTCTGATTAAAAAAACACGTAAACCCGATACTAAAAATAAATTTGGCATCCATGGAATTTGAGGTATTTTTAATAAAACCCCTGCCTTTGACAGGACTTTCCACTGTTAATGTCAATTTAGTCCCTTTGTTCAGACTGCTCGTAGTGAAATGCGTGTAGTGTTTCAAGGCAATGTGTAAATTCACAATTGTAATACTGTTCTTTTACTATTACTTAACTTTGGATTTGAAATGGTTTTACTATTTTAGGCCCATAGATTGATTTTGAGAGAACTATGACCTATTACTGCTACATATAACGTTTTATTCAATAAAATGTTTTTGAGGTAGTTTCAGTTTGCGTTAGGCTTATGTTTCTTAAAAGTTTTATTTCGAATATGAACAAATTGCCAATGCTTAAATAATTTATTGATTGAGTTATTTTCGACTCTAAATTTGGCCGAAAACAGTGTAGCGATCCCGGTTACAACGTTAATTTAAGAATCCTAAAAATTAGGTAGGAAAAATAATAATTTGAAAATAAATATATCCGCAGTAGGATTCGAACCTACGCTCCCAGAGGGAATCTGATATCTAGTCAGACGCCTTAACCGCTCGGCCACGACTGCCATGGGACGTAGGAGGGATTTAATTATTGGTATCACTCTAAAAAAACTCTTTTAATTACTTACTAGTAGTGTGATTTCGTAATTACTTATTTAATAATGGTTTACTCAAACATATTTATCGAGATAGCAAGATTTGTTCTGGGACCCAACCGGAGTCCTAAATCATGAGCTGACGCAGCGGCGGTGTCGAACTGACCTGTGTTTTAAGTAACTTGGTAACGTTATAAATATTGAGTCTGCAGCCAATGTTAAATACAATGTTAAGTTTTCAATTTATATTAAAAAAAAAAAAATTAAAAATATATTTATTAAAAACATAGTTCACATTACTTAAATACATGTACGAATACAAATGACTCGGATGTAAAACCAGTAAAATATCTTAATAGTTATAATCATAGGAGTTGAGTTAATCTACACCAAAACATAATAATATACGAGAAGGATGGTCTAAAGATAATATAGGGACACCCGAACTAGGATTGTTTTAAACCTGTGTTTCGGGTTATCAGTGCAGAAAAATGATTGATGGATATTTTAATGTAATTCTATCACTTAATTGTATTATAAAAGACTAAGCAGGACAAGCTGTCCTGAATTATTTAATTACATTACCTGTACTTATTATTATAATTTCTAAGCTAAACAGTTTATTGTAATATTTCTAGCAATTTTTCCGTATCTGAGTAATTGAGGGACTGTAAGTATTCTGTTACCATTCTATTACACCTATTTAAGCTTACACTATATACCTTAAGTAGCCTGTTAAATTTGTTATACAAATAGGGTCCTTGAAATACATAAAATCTGTTAGTAAAAGCATGTTGCGTTTGTGGGTTAGTGCAAACTAAATCCTTTCTTCTCTTGCCGGAAGGTACCGGGCTGAAACCAATTTCAGTATGCTGGAGTCGTACTATATGTAGAATAAATAACTGGCGTACTGTAAGTACTTTGCATTCCCTGTATAACTGGTGAGTAGGAAACCTGAAAGGTCGAAAAGTGGCGACCTTTAGGATTGCTCTTTGAGCACGTTCTAGGGGCAAGATAATAGATTTAGATGCACCACCCCATGAGTCTATGCAGTAGGTAAGAATGGATTGGCACAAAGCCATATACACCTGGCGAATTAGATTAAAGTCTGCAATGTTGCGTAGGTGTTTAAAGATATAGATTAATTTACGTACTCTGGTGCATAATGAATCAATATGTTTACGGAAATTAAGGTGACTGTCAATAGTGACACCTAGATATTTAGTATTGTCAGTTTTTACTAATGTAGGGCAAGCGCATGCAGTCGCCGCGGACGCGCTCGTATTACACTTATGTGCATAAATATTTAGGTTAGTAGTCGACTTATTACTATTTCTCATTGAAAATAACATGTAATTTGTTTTATTTGAATTTAATGTTAGGATATTATTGTTAAGCCAGTTAGACACTACATTAAAACCATTTTGGGCATTTTGATAGACCTCATCCTTAGACTTACCTGAGAACACAAGAGCTGTATCATCAGCATACGATATAATGACACCATTTTGCAGAGACAAATTGCACAGGTCGTTTATGTAAACTAGGAATAAAGTAGGTCCCAATATACTACCCTGGGGGATTCCGTAACTACTGCTGTTTAGTCCCGCACTTCTATATTGACCAATTTTTACGCACTGCTCACGGTTATTAAGATAGTCCGAGAATAATTTGAGCTGTGTTCCTCTTATACCAATTTTTTCCAGTTTATACAATAACAGAGAGCAAGCAATGGTGTCAAATGCCTTGGCAAGGTCTAAGAAGATCCCCATTGTGTACATACCTTTATCTAGACTTGTACATACATAGTTAGTTAGCTGATGCACCGCTTGGTTAGTTGATCTTTTTGATCTAAAGCCAAATTGGCGATCCGAAAGCAAATTATTGCTCTCAAGATATTTAATAAGCCTAACGTTAATTATTTTCTCCAAAATCTTAGAAATTCCTGATAGAACTGCAATTGGTCTATAATTGGTAATATTGTTTTTGTCTCCGGCTTTAAAAACTGGGGTTACTAAGGCCTTTTTAAGCAGATTAGGAAATATACCGTTCGATAAACATAAGTTAAATATGTAAGTTAGTGGAGGTGCAATTATGTGCTTGAATCTTTTTAGTACGCTATTTGGGATGTTATCCCATCCAACGGCACAAGAGTCTTTTAAACCATCTATAATACTAACAACCTCTTTAACGTCCGTCTCTAATAACACAAACGAATGTAAGGTATTAGGCGACATATGTGTAGTTTGTGGACAAGAATTTCGGGAATAATTTTCAGCTAAATCTTTACCCAAATTGACAAAATAATTGTTCACTTTATTTGCCGCTAGTATTGGAGTTACATCGGTTGCTAAAAGTTCTAGAGCAGAGTCTGATTTCTTAGATCTGAAAGTGTTACTTTTAACAACTTTCCATATCAGCTTACTGTTTTTGCCGGCTTTTTGTATTTGAACTTTGTCATATTGGGTTTTTATTTTTTTCAATAGGTTATTACAGAAATTCCTGTAGCGTTTGTAAGTAATGGAAAGCATCTCGTTATCAGGTGCAAGTTTTAGCTTTTGGTGAAGTTTATCCCTATGTCTAATGCAACGGACAAGGCCAGGCGTAATCCACGGCTTAATATTGCTGTATTTTCTAGGTATCATTTTGTTAGAGGTATTATTACTAATTAAAGTTTGTAATGAACCAACAAAATACTGCAAACTAATATTTGGATCACTAGAACTGTAAACGCGGTCAAGATTTAAGTCGCGTATGTCGTTTTCAAGTGCCGTCATGTTTAATTTTGTTATGCTACGCATGCAGTTTTTTCTAGGTAACGAGGTTTGTAATGTTAGTAATATTGCTTGGTGGTCAGTAAGCGATGAATTCGTAATATAAGTTTTTGATGGTAATTTAGACTTTATAAATATGTGATCTAAGCATGAACCACTTTGGTGTGTAGGGTAATCATGAACTGGCCATAGTCCATGGAATGTACAGATATTGAGGTAGTTATGTGCATGAGTGTTAATTTTCCCAGAAACAATGTTTATGTTTATGTCGCCTAAAAGTATGATATTATTATAAGACGAAAGCTGTTCTAAGATTATACTAAGCGAGTTTAAAAAAGTATCAACATTTTGAGATGGTGGCCTATATATAGCCAATGCTACTATGTTTAGGTTAATTTTAATCAAGAGGCTATTACAGCCTTGGAATAAGGGTTCTTCTACTGCTACTTTTAGGGTATTTTTAATATATATAACCAGGCCATCATTTTGATTGACATTTATCGCGGTTTTATACATAGTATAACCATCTAGCAATGGCAAATTATCTATTTGTTTTGATAACCAACATTCCGTAAGGACTATGATGTCACAGCTTATATCAAGGTTCTGTAAAAGAACTTCAAACCCACTAAAATTTCGGCTTATACTACGAATATTCTGAGTTAGGAAAGTTAGTAGTTTTTCACCAGTAGGAATATTCTTTTTGCAGTTTTCGACATTGCAGATTATTGCTTCAGATACGGAAAAATGATCAATTTCGCTTAAGAGATTATTTATCATTGCGTTAAGATGTAAATAAGTTAATACAAAAAGAGAAGTAAAATCTAGTGTTTAAGTGCTACTTACAAGTAAAATAATCGGCGCTCTCAGGCGCCTTCATAATCTATCGTGTGTATATAATTGTCCTCTGCATATTTGCGTGCTGGGCAGTTCACATCGCCAGTAGGGTGGTCACCTTTACGCTTGAATCGCTTGCAGGTTGCACATTGGGCAGGAGCGGATTTGTTGTTGCATTCTTTAAAAGAATGTCCCATCTCCCCACAGTGGTGATATGTATTCTTTTTCAATGAGGGTATTTTTTCTGTTACAAAAAATTAAAAAAGTATGTTTTTAATTGAAGGCAAAGTTTTCTGATCGATTTAAATACCTATGAACTTTCTGAAAGCTCCCTACAAAGTGGTACACGCCACACACCGCACAGATCAGAGATACAAAGTAACACATTAACAAGGAGCTGGGTGCACTACGCGCTTATTATTGGATTACTTATACTTGTTATTCAATTTGTTTGACGATGGCGTGGCTTTAAACTAAACTTATACATACTCGTAGCAACAATAATGTAATTTTGCAATCTATAATATGGAAATAAAAAAATAATTGAGACCTCATTTAATGAAACTAATACAAGGTAAATGCGAGCCGAACTCGTGACACTTCCTTACAAATAGGCTCAAAATATTAAAGTCGTAAAAAATATGCAGCTTTCTTATATATGACGATACTAACTGTGCGTTTTACACACGGTTTTACCCTTGGGTGCAAAACCCTAAAAGTTATGATTATTTATAAAAGTCCAATACAGGAAACAGGAAAACATCAGCTTTTGTTTTTACCGATCAACATAAATTAATAAAAAAATAATCTTAAAGCCGAACAGGAAACTCGTATCTATTATTGTATCTTTACAGCTAATTCCTTTATCAGCTACATAAAAAACATACTCCCATTTACATTAAAAACCGTAATTTAAAGACACATGAATACTGCGATTAATACACTTATAATGCTTGTTTTCTTTTAATATAAATACATGGTTTCAGGATGTCGTGGATGTGGTGTCTGGATCAGATGTCTGTGGACCTATTCAATAATTAAAAACTTAATTGTTTTATCACGAAAGCATGTATTGTTATATTTTTTAATTTCCATCTAAATATTTTGTTAAAGTAAATGATTTATAAAAAAAATGTTTTCTGAAGATTTTTCTACATTCGAATCGCATATAATTCCAGTTAGATTATGAGCGATACGAATTAATTCATCATAAAAAAGCAAATAAACCAGTTTAGCCCTGAATTGAGGTTATATTAATCCAAAGTGTGCTAATGAAAAATAAATAGATTTAAAATATATGATGTTCCAACCAGTGGGACTTCTGTCCTCAACCTTGACTGCGACTCAACGTCCATTCCAAGATTAGTTTTCAGGCATCTGATCCGCCATAAACCATACACTACAAAATACAACTTGCAATTAGTGTCGGCGCTCTAATGACAGTTGTTTGTTACAAACGAATACAATATCTGTGGCGCCGCGCGCCGTGCCTCTGCGGCGGGGCCCGGTGCCGAGCTGCTGAACTTCGGGCTCTCAAACTGTGCATTCAAACCTTTTATTGTAATTGTGTTCTGTATAAGTGTTTCTGGCTGCCGGCATTTTACTGTTCCGCGGTGGAGTCTGGAAATTTAGGATGTGTCATATGAATTAAGGCTGGCGTTTGGGAATGAGGTTTTGGCTAATTGGTCTGATTCTTTTATTGAATTTTGAGGAATTTAGATGCAATGGAATGTTGAATATTCGCTTATAATTTAATTTCTAGTATTATTTTATACTCTTTAGATGCAGGTGGCAATGAACCGGTCGCGCTGGAGAACATACGGAGAGGCCTATGTCCAGCAGTGGACAGCTATAGGCTGAGATGATGTTGATGATTATTTTATACGTATGCAAAAAATAATTTGGTGGTATTTCGCCAGCAATGTAGATACGTATGACGTTATAGGTAGGAAAAATTACAAATAAGTATCAAGTGGAGCACATAGTTACAATAATTCACTCATGCTTGTTGGCAAAATTAATAACAAATATATACACTTAATGAATATCAGTGCAATATGCTCAAAATGGTCATAATAAGTATGACGAGCGCTGTCCGTGTGTCTCCATCACCTAACTCCAACTATTTTAGTATCTGATGCATGGAGCTCGAAGTTACGTTAAGTTGATATAAATTTTATGAAGGTGCTGGTGTACGGGTTAATGGAAATTCTAGACAAAGGATGAGTTTAACGAGGAAACGAAGTTATGTGCGATGAAGAAATGATCGTAACTGATTTGAGTGTTTGAATTGCGGATACTTAACGTGGCTGAAATGTATGAAAGCAGGTTTTTAGTTTATTCGATTTGAATACCTTGAATCGAGTGATTTTGCTCTAAAGTTTTCGAACGTTCGATAACATTTGAAGTCTTAGTGCGCCGAAACGTCACCAAACTTATGCGACAACTGGAAATGTACGAATTGTACCTATCCAAGTTTCAGCTCTGAATGGGGCTTGTACAATGCAGAATTACAAAGAATTCCAAATTTAACACACAATAGAAAACATAAAAGACAAAAACAAACGAGCACAAAACTGTGACGAATATTTATTCCATCGTCATGGCACCTGTGAAAAACAAGTAAAAATACTAACCTAGGCGTAGTGGTTACATAAACAGTTTCCACAAAAATATCCCTTTTGTCCCGTCAACGTCACGGAGTTATTTGGAAAGTTCGGGATTGTCCCGCGGGCCGGAAGCCGGCGTACCCGCCGCTTACGTACTTCCGGGACATTCGGGCCACAGCGGCCAATGGCCCGGAAATCGTCACACGCTGTTTTTCCTCCGTTTCACGATTACTTTAACGTGTATTGAGTATATTGCAATTTGAAAGGTGTTTTTATCGTTTTCTTGTTTGGTAGAATAAATTATCCGTTTGGTTTGGATGTTCAAACTATTTTTTTGACCATAAGTAAAGAAACCGAATCAAGTAGATAGTTATTTCGACGTAGCAGGTAGATTTTTATCAGTAGTAGAAATACGTGGTTTTATATGTCCAAAAATTATCGAAATAGTATCTACTTGACAACACATGACTTATTCAACAAGTACGTTAGCCGTAAGTCAGGAAGTTGAAATCAAATGTGTGTTATAAGAACACTTTTTTACCGTCAAGTGTCGTTATTACGCCCAACTTCCACACGTTTCACCATCTTTGATAGTTTTATCTTCATATTTCTTTAATGAATATACTCTGTATTTATAGTCAAACTCCCTATTGATATAGGAATCCAGACTAAAATTCTAGCTCAGCTGGATACTTTAATAAATAATACTCAGGCCATAATTAGTGTGTTTAGTATGAATCTAAAGGGATTACATGTAAGTGAGCGCGCCGCGGGACGAGCTGCAAGTGGACACTGTTTGTGCTAAACAAAGCCAGCGCTAAATCTTGGAATAGGACTCTCAAACTAAAACAATAATAATAAATACGAATTCTAAATAGAGGACGCTAGGCGTGTGTGGCCACGAGGCGCGCGGCTGCATCACCTGCGAATACAAACAAGTATTTTAATGAGGTCCATAAATATTGTATGTATTCATTATGTTTCTGAATTTTCAGTGTTGTTTTAAATTAGTATAGTAATATTATTTTTCTTCGTGTTTGTGCTATTCGATTTTCTTCTATATCAAATCTCTCAATAACTTTGAGGTTTGCTGTAAGAGAACCTTTCTCTGGGTTAAGCTCGCCTTTGTACTGCACTTTCCAAGAACATATTGTCCAAGTGTGTATTCATGTGCAATAAAGTATAAATAAAATGAAGACATAATAATGATAAGAAATAAGATCCAGCATTAAATTGATCTATTTTAGAAATACAATGATTCGTCTTATATGATACTGGATCTATGGCTGGTTCTATCTCTCAGTAGATATGTAAATATATATTTTAAGAAATTATGAGCATGACATTCTAAGAAGTATAAACACATAATTTGATACTTTTGATGCAGAGCATGCACATTTAATTCTTATTAACTGTTAATTGACTATTGAACTGCCTAACCTTTTCTTCAAAATAATGCATCAGTTTATTTAAAACGGCATAATAAAATACGAATCCCGTGGCCGCCACCTGAGTGGGCCGAGAGTTAAGCGGCTCTGATACAGGGCTTGCCAAACTGGCCTATTTAGCTTATTTACTGACGCCGTTAGATACTCCAGACGTTCTGCAGATTATTACAATTTTAACGTAACGCGATGTAAACTACCCTCCTAATACAAACTAATGAATCCGGATAATTCCGGTGATGATGTAATAAGGGTAACGGCTTGTTTTGTTGCCCGGAATAAACGAAGCTCAAGGTTTTCAAACGGGCTCCGCTGGTGGCCGCTGTGAAGCGCTTAATGTGCTGACAACTGCACTTATAGGTACTTCTAAATATATATAACAACGTATAAATACTTCTGTTATTATTTCACAAAGCTTTAGGTAGGTATTTTTTGCTTTTAAGAATTTACAACACACGTCATAGCTTATTACAGAAAAATGGAAAATATCAGAAACTGAACTTCTGATATTGAATTGAATGTTATATTTAATGACCGTTTTCAGATTTTACTTTGATACTAAAATAAATATTTATCTGTTATAGAAAGTAGATATAAGTTTATGCCATTTATAGATTTTCCAGTCAATTTTGTTAAATTAATGTAAATGAACCCAATATTTATAATTACTTGGACACGTGTAGACTGATAAACCTACAATCAATCGCTTTTGTAGTGTATAAAACAATAAGAGAGTCGCTTTATTTATTTATCGGGAGGAGTACACAATAATCAATTACAAACTGTTGTTCCCAGTATCCGTGTCGGTGAGTGTTGTGAATCAAGCGGAGCCCGGGCGCCGGATGTAGTGCTGTACGTCGGCCGGCCGGCCCGGATGCCGGACGCCCGGCTTGACCGGCTAATTGACTAATCCGGTTACAAGAGGCAACAAAGAAACTAGTTGTTCTATTTTGAAGATGCTTGTGGTAACTACAATGTTTGTTTTTAAGTTTTCGGAGCGAGATTAGGAAAAATAATGGTTTGATTTTGAAGAGACTCAGAGTTTCGATTTGAAACAATGTATATTTGTGTAAATAATTAGTTTATCCTAGCGGTTTTTTTGTAATTAGGTTAAGGTGTTATTATTAATAAAAAATATCCGCAGTCGGTAGGATTCGAACCTACGCTCCCAGAGGGAATCTGATTTCTAGTCAGACGCCTTAACCGCTCGGCCACGACTGCCACATGTATGTATCATGTATTAGACCAACAAATGTTAAGATAATAAGTATCTAGAGCTAGTAGGTCATGCCTTTCACCAGTAAATATTTATTAAATGCTTTTGAGACAGTATGTAAAATATCAATTTTTATTGTATAGCAGTCGTGGCCGAGCGGTTAAGGCGTCTGACTAGAAATCAGATTCCCTCTGGGAGCGTAGGTTCGAATCCTACCGACTGCGGACTATTTTTTTAGACGAACTTTTAAGCCTCTATCACAGACATTAATTGTCAATCATATTTGGTGATTAGTGACTTTAAACATTGACCTGATAATTGCACAGCTTTGTGGTATTCCTTATTTAACGGAATTTCTAATATTTTTTTTAGCTCAAACACAATTAATTTAGAAATATCTTGTGATTATTAAACGGAGTTATATCTACGTTTGTGGTATTGTGAAGCAGTAGTATACGTAGGTATATTATATGACAGCAGCACAAAATATGTTTATTATGGCGGAATTTAAAGTAGGTCACGACTTCACAAACAAATAAATATTCTTAAATACTTACACAGTTTGATACAAATAAATATTTTTGAAGAGAATTTTGAAAAAAAAACCAGATGTATTTTAAGAGTGCCAAAAAAGTCCGCAGTCGGTAGGATTCGAACCTACGCTCCCAGAGGGAATCTGATTTCTAGTCAGACGCCTTAACCGCTCGGCCACGACTGCCGCACGATATTTGTAATAAATACGGTACGTATAAGATGTATACTTTCACTTAAAACCTGTTAATGCGCATGCGTCGTAGTGAAAGGTACAAAAATAACATTTGAAGGTCGATCCGAATTAGTTGAAAGTCAACCAAAATGTAACAGTTTAAATTAAAGTCAAAGTTGTGAGTAACTTTGGAAAGTATTCGGCCAGTGAAGTTTGGAAGTCAAATATTGGTGAAAGTCAATTAGCAATTGAGGTAGGAAGCCTTAAAATAGGTGCAATAATAGTTTAGTTGATAATCCACTCTATATTAAATATAATTTTATTTATTTATTTAAAATTAAGTTCACAGACAATTTACAGAAAAACAAGAATTGGAAAGAGATGTACAAAGGTAGAATGGGATAGAATATTCTCTAGTGCACACCACATAAGAAGGTACTGCTTATTTCTTTAGGAAAAATCTCTTCCAAGAGACCTGCGAATCGAGAATTAATCTTTGTTTTTTTGTTTGAACGCGCTAATCTCAGGAACTGCTGGTTCGAATTGAAAAAATCTTTTTCATCACGCTGCGACTAATAGGAGCAAAGATACAATGGAAAATGTGGAAAAAACGGGAAAAATTCTAACCACGTGGGCGTAGTCGCGGGCAACAGCTAGTTTGAAATATAGACAAAGGGTTAGTGACCCTTTGTCTATATTGCAGGAATCGGGAAGTTAAAAATGTATATATTTGATGATAATAATGTATCCAACATAAGGACAGTTACCTCTTTGCTTTTCAAAACCGTGAGCCGGCCATGTTAATAGCGCACGTTCGAATAATGTAAAAAGTAGTAAATATTATTTTTTGATTGATATTTGTCTTTCAATCATGTGCTAAAAGTTGATTTTAAATATAAACTACATAGACGGTCGCGTTGACCTCAAAATGAAATCTATTTATGAATAACCTTTCACAATAAACTATTTCGAATAAGATATTTTAGAAGTGAGGTGCACCTATCTTGGCAGAGGTCTATGTATATCTAGCAGTGCATCCAATAGAACCTATTTATGTTCAACAATTAACATAACATTTAAACAGCTTGACAATGAGTTGTCAGTGGGTAAATGAATGTTCTTTTACAAGATTTTGGCTCTACTTTAACTATAAGACCACCAAAAATTTGGTTATTATTATAAGTATATTTTTGTGTGAACGTTATATGATAGGTGAAGACTTACATACAGATATATGTATAGCACTATCAGAGGCCAAGTAGTAATGCCAGTTATTAGGTTAAGAAATTAATCTTAATTATTATTTGTGCACCAACATAGATCATTTTATAGTATTAAGATAACACTTATCATGTTTGTACTTATAATGATATCAGATTCTTAGCGGATTAAAAATACCCAAACATTTAACTGTTTTGAGGATTCACTTTTACAATACTGAACAAATTTCAAATTGAAACTTCTGACATATACTTGTATGGGCCTTGTTATTATGTAATTAGAAACATTTATTGCCAGTGGAAGCCCGCGGTCGGTTTATAAAGGATTGCAATGCATTGCCATACATCGACACAAAAATGCGGATGACGGTTCAGGTTTAGTCAATAAAAGTCTGACACTATCCATTTCCTCCATGGAGGAAGTGGGTTTCCATGAGGATTCGGGCAATACCAAAAAAAGGTGCAAGGTCTTTAGTCACTTTATACTAGTACTATTGGACATTTGGGAATAAATTACAACCTGTCATCCTGAATTATGAGCTTAACACATCTCCAATACATACGAATGAAACCATCATAATAAAGTTGCATCCAAATATGTCACAACATAAGTTTTGAGGACAGCGCACACGGCGGTGATTAACAAGCTGGCATGGGAGCGAACTGAAATATTAGGCAGGTAAACCGGGTTATGAGGTTGCAATCAGCGGCCAGTCTGTAACGTTTGTTTTACTCTGATTGTGGCCTGTTTACTTCCGCGCCACTCCACGTCACCAGGCAAACGGGGGCAGAAGGCCAGGGTATCGCGGAACGAAAGTGAGCTTACAAGAGACGCTTGATCGGTATTAGATATTAAGAGACGTTTAACTTGATAAAAAAATATTTGAATATAAACTTATTCTTTTTTGCTATAGTATACATAGCTAATATTTTTGAACGACAATTGTAACCCACATCTTAGACTATATATTAATTAGAAATAATAATTTATAATAATATAATAAGAGTTCCGGTTCGCCCCACTGCATCAAGCTCGTGACGTCCCAACATTGTTTTTCTCCGCGTTTGTATTTGGTCATGTTGAAACTACAACGATTGCTGTAATTAGTTTAGCAGCTAGATTTTACTCGATTGATGTCACGCGTTGATTGGCTTTCCCAATGTTGGCAATTGTTATTATTTTCATATTTTGTATGTCTGTGTGTTTTGTGGTGAGGTCGTTAAGTTATATGGGTTTGTAAACTTGACACGCCATCCAGGCCTGATTAAAATTGGCGAGAGTTAAAATTAACTCTTTTTAGTTGAATTAAATCGTTCAGATGAAATTGAATTTTTATAGAGGTTTTGGTTAAGCTCGATTTGTTTTATTTAACTTGGGAGTTTTCTTAAAGCAGGAGAATCCTGTATACAGTATCGTCTATATTCACAAGATGTTTTGCAAAAAGAATCTCGCAGTCGGTAGGATTCGAACCTACGCTCCCAGAGGGAATCTGATTTCTAGTCAGACGCCTTAACCGCTCGGCCACGACTGCCACAGCATTTTGCTTTAAATAAACTTTTGAGCTTGGTTTTATTCCCATGGACACTATTATGTAACAATATAACATACTTTGTTTCTTATTGGAACAGCTGCGCGCGCATAAATGATACAATATTGATATTTACATAGTCTCAAAGGCAAAGGACAACGTCAATATTGACTCATGGTAAGTTATAGTTCAGATATTAAACTAATATTCATAATTCAACTAAAACCTATTCTATAGCTGTCGCTGGTACAATGTTTGGGGGTACTAAATCTTTTTCTGTGAGTATGTTTTTTAGGTTCAAAGATAGGTACTAATAAGAAATCAAAGCAACATTGAATATAAGACGATCACATGTTGAACAAACATTGTTTTTCTATGAACTGCAAAAGTGTGATCGTTTTCAACAATTCGTAATAATTGAATGTTATTGTTAGATGTGACGTACTGTTGTTTGCAGTGCACAGTTGTTTCACAGAGAGACATTAACTAACGTTTTGTATTTCAAAAGACAAACATTCATTAAGTTCACTTGTTAAACTGAAAAAGTATTAATCTACCCTTCAGAATACAGTCAATGCTCTCATGAGAGTGTCATTGCCAAACTCAGTGTTAAGAATAGTTAACATTGATAGATTGAATTACCCCGCAAACCGAAATGTTTATCATTCTTTCAAACACAAGACATATTTTTGGTTCAATGAAAATCAATGAGGAAAGTAAATACAAGATAATCTCATATTGAACCCACTTCCACGCACGAGGAGAGCTCTTCACAAACTTTATACAGCCATCAAAGAGTACAATAACGAGAAAGTAACAACATTGCAAATAACGACACATTTGAACTGAAAACGAGTACCAGGAGATAATAAAATCGAGGCGAAGTATGCTTTGAGTCGCGCACTAAATGCGAGGAACCGGTGAGTCTAATCGCCAAAGAGAATTCTTTGAGAGACTCACAATCGAAAGGGTTGGCTTCATTCCTGCTATATGTAATCAGGACGGACATTTGTGCTGGACTTTTAGATAATAACAGTCCGGCTCCCATTGTGTCTCTTTGTGCTCGAGTTCCATCAAATAAGCAGGGACAGTAGGTACTCACTAAATGAACAACTAAAAATATAATGCTAGAAACAAAATGACCTCAAAACATCTTTTTAGAGGAAACAAAACCTCACCCGGGCTCTGGAATTCTGTGCAAATAAAGACAAGTAAATAATAAAGAGATAATCGGGTTAATAAACAAGTACTATTGTGTTAGAATTGGTCATTGATCAGATTAATACATTGGCGTAAAATAATAAATAATGTGGAGTGGATCAAGCTGAGTTTAGCTGAGTGGTCTCTACCTAATACTAATGTAAGTGGAATTACTTTGAGATACAGAATAAATACACCGAGAGCTAATCACTTATTAGTGATGTCGTATTATTAGTCCTAAACAGCCATTATTTTGAGCGATATGAATTGAGCAATCTAAATAAATTAATAGACCTGGTTTCTTTCAGTTTTTGCAGTTTAAAACCTTACTCAATAATAACAAAGTGAAACTATTATTGACCCCTCATCGTCACGTTTGAAGTAATTACTGGAACGACTTACAATAATTACTTAACAGAGTTTTGTAATTACAAAAGGACCTGGCTCGGTGAGTGCTGACCACGTCCAGCCGGGCGCTGAGTCGGCAGGACGCGGACGTCTCAATTATTTCGCCGGAGGAAGCGATCGCTCGGTCCGCGGTAATGGCACAGAACTCCTGTGGTTATACCTACTCGTACTCTATTATTGCGATAAGTTTTAATTGATAGTTTTTTGAATTTTAAGGTCTTGTGTTTTTTAACGTGCTTAGTAGATTAATGCTATGACATGCTTTACATAATGCTACAACGCAAAAATTAAAACATAAGAATTTGTAAAAAAAATCGAGTGGATTTCATAACTGAATTTATAAAAACCATCAGGTCACCTAAAGATTAATATTACATTTTTAACTTATATTATGAACATTATAATATATAAGGAAGCTTGGCTATTATTGGCTGTAGAACGATTTTTCAGTGTAACGAAGGTTTGTGATACTCAGATAAAGTATTTGTTCTGTAAGAATTCGCTTCTCAAGGCAACTATATGAGATGAAGTTAATACTTTCTATTTACGAATTATAAATATCTTGCTTATTAACTACAATCTGCATGTGGCAGTCGTGGCCGAGCGGTTAAGGCGTCTGACTAGAAATCAGATTCCCTCTGGGAGCGTAGGTTCGAATCCTACCGACTGCGGATATCTTTTTAATTCTTTTTCATTTTTTATCGCTGGCTAATATTTGTGGTAACCGTTCCGCTTGATATTTTTTTGCAAGCGTATGTAATTGCGCGCGAAATCCCGGATCATGCCAAAGGTATGTGCTCAGCGGATACCTATATGCCTGCATTTATTAGTATCGAATCAAAATAAAGCGCATACAATGCAGTAGCCACAGAGCAGCAATAACCAGTTAATTAAATACATAACGACGCGGCCGTGTAATCAACGCGTTGTTTGATTATTAGCTCGGCGTCACTTGATTATCAGTAGTTATTATAATATTATCTGTAATCTCGCCATTATCGCCTGCGGTGACGTACAAATTATTACTTATGTCATAATATCGAATTTCAAATTATGTGATGGAGAATTAAAATTGATTTATGTCATTCTCACGTAGCTATAGTTTTAGGCTGTGGTTTTATCCAATTAAACCTGAGGTTGTGAAATCTTGTACCGCCTTAAGGGGTAGATTGAGGTGTATTGTTATACACCCCAGTTTGCAGATAATGATATTAAGTTCCATGTTAAGGGGGAGTCTATTCTCATTAACTTCAAAATGGGGACGGTAGGAATAAATAGAGTACAATTAAAACAATGCCTGAGCTTAGAGGCTTTTTAACAATGTTGTAGTGTGGGGTGTGTTGTGGCGGCTCGCACGGGGCCACTGGTGGGCATTAAACGCATCGCCACAATCAGCGGGCCTCGTTAAGTATAATTCGATCGCTCACCGCCGCTGCTCACTAATCACCCCTTCATTTGCATACAATTCATTTGTTTTGGATAAGTGTTGTGACACGTACGAACGCCTATTCGTTTCGACGAGTTTTTTACGTTCGTTTTTTACACTTATGAAGTACTAAACTGACGAAAGAAACTATACACTGAAAGATTTCTTTGTTTCGACAGTGAAACGGAGATTAATAATGAATTGGAACAGATTTATCATACACACCTGTGTGTCGGTTGTTTTGAAACTAACTTTCTGAAGCTAACTCACTTTGTGTTGTGCTAGGATTCTTTTCCTGTTTGTTTTATTTTGAAATGGTATTTTTCTTGCTTTGTAGTAGTCGGTTATTGGAACCTTGAAAAGTTTGGTACAATAAGTGCTCATTATTGTTTCATGCATTGTCGTTGCAATATTGCTGAATTATTATATTGTACAAATAATTAAATGACAATGAATTTTCCTCGTAAAGTTTTAATTCAAACTTATCGACATCAATAACGTATAACTGTATTGTCACATCTCTATGTCGAGGCTAGCTCGCGATTCGCGATGGCCAGCGCCGCGTCACGGTACAATTTAGCGTTCAATTGTTTCACGCCAGCATATTAGATCAATCTGTCTAATATGTTACAGCATATCCATAATCATTTAGATCTCCATAGTTACGCATTTATCATAAATAATGTATAATCAATGTGTTTGGGTAACATTGAATCATATAAGGACATGTTTTAGGTTAAGGATCAAAGCTTCATCGAAACCCGTTGAAATATGCTGAAAATGCATGTTTTTGTTTACAAATTCTTTGTTAAATATTCTGTATTTTGGTACTAAAGTAATTTAATTTTATTTGTTTTGAGCCTTAAAAAGTGGATATGAATTTGTTTGTAAATATTTTGTGCGACGTACGTGTCACTGAACAAAACATAGTAAACAATAAACATGTACATAATCCACACGCCGGCGCCGCGCCGGGGACGCGCGCCCTGCCTAGATTACATTCAAAGGGTTTAAAATCTACGCAACGTTACTGGAAATACATAGACAGAAGGTCAACTTGTAATGTAAATTAAAGGCTGATCCTTCGGGCAATTAATTGAACCTTATTAACGAAAGCTTGTCTGCTTATTTGTCTGTCACTAAGCTGTATCTTAAGAACAGTAATAGCTAGTCTGCTTACCAGTCACAGATGATGACAACAAATAATCTATACTAATATATAAAGCTGAAGAGTTTGTTTGTTTGAACGCACTAATCTCAGGAACTACTGGTCCAAATTGAAAAAATATTTTTGTGTTGAATAGACCATTCATCGAGGAAGGCTATAAACCACGCTGCGACTAATAAGAGCGAAGATACAATGGAAAATGTGAAAAAAGCAGGGCAGGCATTAATCATAACTTATATCTTCTACCCACGGGGACGAAGTCGCGGGCAACAGCTAGTGTAAAATAATCTCGATCCACGGACCGACGGTCATGAATTTGAATGGCCACCAATTTTGTTGCTTCGTTTTCTTTATAACCCTAGGTGTCGCTACTTTGGATCGCTCTTGACTGGTTTTATATTTTTTTTATTGATCATAGCTCATAGGTTTTATGTAAGAAGTCCTAACAACTAACTACTTAACTACAAGTAAGATGTTAGGTACTATGGAAATTTTACTCAAAATACATACACAGCCAGACTCGGCACAGAAAATCAATTACTCAATCGCTGCGCTCATCGGCAGTCAATAAATATGAAACCACTAGAGCCGAGCACAGCGTGCGGGGACTCAATAACATAATATTACTCTATTATTGAGACACTCGACGAGGAACAAGCTCTGTAATACAATAAAATCAATCACTCATGCATAATTCAATGATACTTTTGTGTTCGAGTGTATCGCAGAGCGATGACAACCAGACCACCGTAATGTATTGTGAAGGATACGTGCGTCGTGCACGACTGTACAAAAGATCACCACAACATTCTGGAACAATGCGCTGAATATTATTAAATTGTACGAGTACGTGCTGTATTTTGTGAATAGTTAATATGTTGTTTGTAAACCAAAACTACACACTATAACTGGTCAACTGTGAGAAAGACTCGAGAAATTGATTGCCGTGCAAAGAAAAACATAATCGGTTAGGAGTCAAATACATTTGCTTAAATCTCAATATTTAATTTGTTATTGTTACGTATTCAGACGGTTAATGCGGACAGATAGCGGAGCCTCACTAATTTCTTATACTTTGTATCTTTATCCGTCAATCTACTAAAAACATAACTTTCATAATTTTGATACTTCTGCGCTTGTTCTGTGTGATGGCGAGTGCGTAACTAAATAAGAGTAACCCACCTTAGGTACCTCACGGTTGTTGTAAAACATTACGTATTTTTATTCTCGTTCATTCTCATTTTTTACGAGAGTTTGCAGTTTAAAAAAATGATTTTGTTTTTACTAAGATGAGTTACGCAACAGCAGGCTGTATTGTATCTAAGTTGAAATGGAAGTGAGACGGTTACATTAAATAAATAAGAAATAATTTTATAAAAAAAAGTTTCAGTCATTCAATTAAAGTGTGTATGCCTAGGTTTTAATTGACTTTTTTATAGTTTCATTGCCTATTTAAAGGTTTTTCAGGCATTTCATTTTATTAATTTCCGCACGAAAAGGCAATTCAACGTTTATTTTTAAGATATTATTCACCGATCAAATTAATGGCTCCGCCAACCGTTACTTGATTTAGATTTTTATAATTATTACTTGTTCTTTTAGCGGCAACAGAAATATGCAATCTGTGTAAATTTAAACTGTCTAGCTATCACGGTTCTTGCGATACAGCTTGGTGACAGGTGGACGGACAGCAGTGCCTCAGTAAAAGGGTTCCGTTTTTACTCTTTGTTTATACATCCCTAAAAATAGGCAGTAGATATAAATCTTTCTATTTTAATTCAAAATAAAAATGGAAGAATAACCAGCTTTTATTTAAACCGATTTTGGTATAAAATACTTTTTATATCGGTTGCAACGTGTTGCAACATTCATAAACAACTGACCTAAACATACGACGAGTAGTTTCACGTCATCCTTATAAACAACATTGTTAGTGCTCGCGACTGAGAGGATATGCAAAACTCTGCTTTACATTTTTATTCTCTCTCGACATAGTACGATACCTAAGATTATAGAAACCAATTTTAATCCACGGTTAACGAGCAATCAATTTCCAACAAAATATTCAGTTCGGGTGATTTTTAAAACAATTACCCGCCGGCTCCGATGCGCGCCGAATTCGATTTTAAAGTTTGCGAAACATTTACATAGTGCGCGTATGAAATTTGTCAATTTTGGGGTCGTGGTTCATCTAATGCGACCTTTGGACTATGTGGCCAGGATCATTCATAACAACTCGTTAAGCACGTACGTCAGGTAGGACCCTCGGACCTTTACGAAACTTTTAATCAGTGTATTCGGTTTACGTTCATTGATTTCGTCCGATTGAGTCGTTTATTTTTGTACCGGATTGTTTTTATTGTAACGGCTCGAAATTGAAACTGTCCGCGCTTTGCAACTGATCTGTTATTATTATTGAGACTGCGACAGCTTATGTTTGTTCAAAAAATATGGATTTTAATTTTACTTTTTTACGAATATTGACAAATAAAAAACCATTAGGATTAACTTGTTTGCAAAAAACAACGTGTTTCCGCCCGGGATCGAACCGGGGGCCTTGTGCGTGTGAAGCACACGTGATAACCACTACACTACGGAAACGTTGAAATATAGTTGCTAAAACATGTTGTCAGTCATACGTACTGCAAATTTAAGGCACGCCTTGGCCGCCTTTCTATTCTGTACTCATTAATGACTTTGTGAAATCGTACTACGCGTTTTACTATATCGACGTAACTGTCTCCTGTCACTTGCAATATTTTTACAAAAACGTTATAATAAATGAAGACAGCTTTTAAAAGGAAGTACAACAATAACGCTGCTGTAGGGAACCACCCAAGCACACAATTCGCGAGATCTCAGCAAGTTGGACAGAAAGGCGGGTACACAAGCTTTTGTCTCTGATATTAAGATCGTCATTTATGAATGTTGCCAAAATAAGCAGGTTGCAGCCTCTCCCAGCCCATGAGGCGCCATTATTTGAGTAGCAACTTAATGAATCCTTTGAAGTCTTCTTCCCTTTTGTTTGAGTTTTCCAAGCAGACGTCAGAATTAACTGCGTGCCTCGTCGCCCGGTAATTACCAATAAGATTCACCCCCCCGCCCGGTCTGCCCGGGTCCCCCCGCCAATTACTTCTGGTTTGAAAACACAGTTAAATGTATTTTATTGGCAGTACAATTTCGTTGCCGCGTGATGGAATTATGACTTTGTATTGGTATTTAGAATTTTGATCTGAGATGTCTGCACGCAGTTTGATGGAGGTTGCTTCTATTGTGCAAAATTTGTTCGCTGAGTAATTTGAATTGTAGCTCATTTATGGTACCTATTTAATAAAATTATAATTTTTTGTTAGGATAATTTTAGATTTAGACTAAAGCATGAATAATGACGGCGATTACAATTATATGGTACAGTTGTCTGTCGGGCTTATCAATACAGGCTAAGTCCAATGCTATCAGTACCAAGTCATGCGCCGTTACTTAATGATCATAGACTTGGAAATCTTCACAAGTCAGTATCTCCAATCTTAATATGATTTCAATGCGCCACGCGCTCGCCGGAGCAGTAAAAACAAACAGTATCTGGCATTAGCTCTGTCGAGCAAACGGGAGTCGGGATCACCAACTTTAATTACTGCCTACCCACATTAACCCTTGCCAATTCCGAACAGAGATAACTGTAGTCAATTCTTTAAACTTTGGCAATGGCTTACGGCTGGAGACAATCTGCTGCAATTATCTTGGGCTTAGTGCGAGGTTTGACTTTCTCGTCGCCCGAGATCCGATTTTAATTGTTCCGAGATGTGTGTGGCTGATGGATTGGATCCTAGCGTTGGTTTTTAATCTGTTTGGTGGCTTTGTTAAGTGTTTTTGTTGAATGATTTACTTTGTCTTTTTGATTTGTACTTAATGTTGTTTTTGTAAAATTAGAGATTACAGAATTTCCATTAAGTTCATCATCGTTCCCCTGACCTTATTTCATTTTTGTATTTTTTATCGGCGCAACCTAAGTTGTCATTCCTTACTTCTGACGACATATCGCAATTAACACTCTTTGCATCCATATCCATTGAGGTGAACTCTTTAACAGTAACTATAAAAAATAGTAGATAATATTTTATGTCACATTAGTTTCTTGCATCATTAACAGTTCTAGTTAAAAACATTCTATAGGATACAGCATGGACCAATTGTCAGAAATCGGGCTGATGTTTATTGTTAAGTGAGAAAACAAAGGGCTACAGATATAACCAGGTTTTTCTCAAACGAAAAAAATATAAAACAAGTTAACTTTCGTAATGTCAGTAACCTTCAAGAAAAACTGCGGAAAAATATGAAGTAGCTGGAAAGATAAAATGTTCACATATTTACAGTCTCCACACTAAACTGCGTCACTTCGATCTCAGATCCGAAAATATTGTTCAATTTCGCTCCTCAGGGCGCAGTAAATATTGTGATCTAATATTAATAATAAAAATGGCTGTCTGGCCGAGAATCACTCAGCCCAGGGGAGCATCAATATACCGCTTATCAGGCCGACGCAGGCACTTGCCTTGTTCCAACTAGATGGCGCTAGGTTAGTCTTTGACTGAATGAAATAGATGGAAACAGTTTTAGAAGGTGTTCTTACCTATTCGTCAGAAGAACTATTTTTAGTCATTGACTTGCTCTCAGGATTTATGAACGAAGTTGTGCTTTCCTTATATTAGAAGAAACGAGACACTATTTTAATCGCGTTATATATGCCGGTCCAATTTTATTTTATAGACGAGATAGTATTTAATTAGAAAGTTAAGGCATTCAAAGACTGTCAGAGCTAGTTGCCTGGTCCGTATAAACATTATAATGATACCATAACTAACATTTTCTTAATTGAAAGTTCTGTCTTTGAAATTCCCCGGGCATCCACTAAGCCCTTCCTCGAAAGTAATTATGTATGTGAAACAACTCGTCGCTGGAAGTGGGTCTTCTGAGATCTTTCACATCTAGGTTACGGATCCCGAATGCCGGTCAGGTTTCTAATTAATTTAACTTCAGGTTGTAACTGCCGAGAAAGTTCTATTTGTTAGTAACGTTTGTGTAAGATGCTAGTTTTCTTAGGTGTTTTGTTTCGTCTTTCGATTTCTGCAGACTTTCTTGTTGCTAATAGAATTAATCGGCGATCGATTTAGTGATGGACATGCTGATTAAGACTTACTTATGAAAACGCAACGACAATAGCCACTTAGCAACTCAAAATTATATTAACACGATTTCTTTATGCTTTAGATTTAACTACTAGATTTAGTAATATACCTCACAAAGCTTCGGGATATAAGGTAATGTATGACATGTGCTCTCCATTGAATGACATCTCATTAATGTTTCACAATTGGTCAGACCAGTTCAAGTGCAAGCTGACAGGATGATTATAATACACACACAAGTTTCTACCAGTATCTAATTGAATTACTACGTAGCAATAGTGCAGGTAATGATATTGACTCATTGCTTGACGTGGGTTGTGAACTAAGTTGTGCAGCAATTATCATGGCTCAGTGGAGGCAGGCGGCAATTATACCGCTCAGTAAGCAGCTCGCGCTTGTTGTTAGTCTGAATGGCGATGCTGAGATATATAAGAATTGAGTAATTGAAAAATATTTTATACTTTAATTTTTAGTAAAATATTTGAAAGATTCCATTTTTTGTTAAAGGTAGTGAAAAATGTCTTCACAAGGCCTTTTTAATATTTCAAATATTTACTCGTATATTTTTGTGTACCTTAGAATATAAGTAATGATATGGGTTATTTATTCTTGATTATTATATACTTAACAACATATGTGTAGTGGCGCAGCATTTTCTACCAATCGAAAAAGAGGTGATATTCAGAAACTTGACGTATTTTTATTTAAATTTCTTTAACAATCAAAAATCAATGCACAAACTGTATTAAAACCGAAACTGATTATCTATCGTGATGTATCTCCAATAGCTCTAGCTGCCTGCTGCAAACACAGTGAATATTAGTTCGCCGCCCAATTTGGCGTAAATCCGAAAATCCTCACTAAGACTCAAGATTAAAATAAAAAGTAAAATAAAAAGCGGCCCGTCAAAGAGGACTGGCTAAACTTTGTAATCCCCATCACATGTATCAACACTGTTTGAAACTTTTAAACTTCTTTGGATTCAGCCAGGGGTGGAAAAATGTTCAGATTTATACGAAGCAAGTTGAGGCGCGATACGGCCATACTGCGCGCCGGCCCAGGACTGTCTTACTTTGAAATTTTTATCTTGATCTTAATAGTCGTGTTTTGGATGGGCGGGCTTATGGATCGTCTGCTGCGCTTTATAGCACTGCTTTAATATCTGAGCCAATAACTTTGCGAAAACGTGCTGGAGCTATGTTTATTTTGGCATGAAGAAGCGTGGCATTGACATGCCTAATAGTAATATCATCATTGGCCTAGCCTTTTCCCAACTATGTTGGGGTCGGCTACCAGTCCAACCGGTTTCAGCTAAGTACCAGTATTTTACAACGAGCGACTGCCTATCTGACCTCCTTAACCCAGTTACCTGGGCAACACGATACCCCTTGGTTAGACTGGCTGTCAGACTTTTTCAAGCTTCTGACTACCTGTAACGACTGTCAAAGATGTAGGAATAACAGCCGGGACCCACAATTTAACGTGCCTTCCGAAACACGGATGCCTAATAGTAATAATAGTTTAAAATATTTATATTCTAGACCTGAGTTCTCAAAATGTTTCAATACATTATACTTATCACACAAGTCCAGATTGTCTTCCCGGTAGCCTAGGCTTCCTATATTCGCACAGAAGTTTATTGCAACAAATCTAAAGTTCGCGCCGGCGACGGCATGAATATATTATGTAGAGGAGACTAGATATGCATCTAAAACGTCTGCCTATTATATTTGAAATGGGAGACATGGATACGGAACAATGTTCTTACTATTGCGAAATTAATCATTAAACTTTAGATATATGTAGACGTGGAGAGTGAATGGTAAAGCGATGTCATTAATATTTACTTTTGACTTAAAACATATTTTGCAAGTTTTGCATGTTTATTTGGCAAGCTTTGTGCGACCCTCGCCACAAAGACTAAGAGGTCATAGAGAAATCATCCCCTAATTCACAATAGAACAGAGATCCGCGGGATTTGAGCAAATCTTCTGATGTTTTACAACTTTATGTATATTTCCCTGTTTTATTGGAGCAAAGCCTGTTTTTATTTACGTCGGACCCTTAAATCCTTCCATTGTGTAGTGGATTTACTCACACTTAGGCTTCAGACATGGAGTTTACTCTTCTACATCACGCATATAAATTAGGGGAAATTCTGTATCTACTTATACTGTGCAAAATATAGAACTAGTCCTTTTCAGTTAATTATGTTAAATGGTTTTAATGAGTAGTCCAGAATCTTAACAGAACAAAAGGACTTATTAATCATTAAATCGCTATAAAATGGTCTGAATTTAGCTCAAAAATCGAGGCCAGCTTTCGAGTTCTCCTGAACCTCTCTCTATTGTTTCAAAATTCATAAACTCTGTAATTTAATTTTTATGTGCGATTAATTCGTCTTGCCTCCAGCCGCCATTGTTTTGCCTAATGACGCGATTAATTGGCATTCGAGCGATTTGCCCAGTGACTGCCGAATGCTGAAATCAAGACTTACTCAGTGAACAAAACGATCTCAATTAACACCCATCTAATCATTAAACTTGAGGATAAACTCGGGAGTTTATTCCTGTTCGTATATTCTTTAACTCTTTGCCTCCTTGTTATGGCGTGTACAATTTCAACAACTTGGACAGCATGCGGATAAGTTTCAACTAAGTTTAATGAACCTTTCATGATCCTTTTTTCTTATAACACTCAATTTTTTTTTTCATCAATAAACTTACAGTCGAAATGTTGAGATACTATTAACACAAAGATAAAAACAATTTTTAGCCCAAAAAACTAACCTGAACACTGTTAAAATAATCAATAGAGAGAATTTTTTATTATTTCAATGATAACTGTTACCCCATAACACGACTCGGGAGACGAACCCCCGCGTCACAGCGCGACACCAACGAGACCATTGCTCTTGGTAACACACTCATTTGTCCTTCAGAAACATTCGGCTACAAATAATTGGATATGAACAAACTTGAACGTCAATACAAAGAGAATTTTAAAATAATCTAAACATGCACACGAGGAAATTATAGTCTTTGGCGTTGCATAATAAATGCTAAATAAATAATAGGTAACTGTTAAAGAGTTTGAATTTCAAATTATATTAGTCAAACTGTAGTGAGAACCTGGGGCCAGAAAACTAGGGGCAAGGTGTGGAAGAATATAGTATCCCTTATGCTTGTTTTGGGCATACCCAAGCGTCAAGCCTCACCGTTTCCTCCATTATTCCTCATGAACGTTTCCCGAGGCGCGTTTTTGTATTACGTGCGTTTCATATAATCCGATTTGAGTAGGGAAATTTGTTGGCGAGTGTATTGATGGAGTATCAGACGTTATTTGTCGTGATCAACGGAAATTGTTTGGGGTCCAGGTGGGAAGCGATACTGGTAATGATTTCTATTATGATGAGACTGAAAGAGAAATGAAGGGTACGACAGCTATTTATTATTCGTGCAAATTGTTAAAGTTAGGGAGCTTCCCTAGTTCGGAGAATGTTTGAAGAGGCTCGGGGTTTCAACTGTTGCAGCGTTTTGTCTCTTTTATAAGATCCTTTAGACATCATTATTTTGAATTCCGTTTCAAATAGATCGGAGGCTTTCGCTATAGATGGTATGTTGGTACTTTGATTAATTATTAATATTCTTCATTCCCGTGTAATACGTGTAATACTCATTATTACTTATATTTTAGCCGCCTCTTCATGAGTGGTTGTTCTCACTGTTACTGTAAATGCCGCTATAAACAGCAGAACGGCGCTAAACTCTACAAAAACTAAGTAAGTCCGTCACGGGTCGCCATAAGACCTGACTGTACGTGCCGAATGCACCACTAAACGCGTCCAAACGATTACCTAAATCGTCATGTGACGTGGCTCAACTTAGAAGCGTTCCCGTGTAGTCGTCCCCCGCCTCCCTCCTCACTTACGCACTAGTATTGCGGCCGGCAGCTTTTCCCTTTTCGTGTACATCCATGACGCGACAGGCGACTCCTTTCAAAGGCAGTTTGACTCTAACAAGCATGTTACCGCGCGGTGCAGTTAACCTCTAGTGCGTAATCGTGTAGAGATACACCGCCCCTAACTTTGAAAACTGTAATTGCTCGTTACGAGTGTATCATTGGCTTTAGATGGATAAAAGCGTCTTTCAGCCGTACGGTTTCTAGTTTCAGTTATGGAGCATTATGATAGCTTTGAAGCATGAAGCAGATAGTAATGGAGTTCTGAGTTATGCTGTTTGTCTACTCTCTGACCCTTGCTGGCTCACTTATGTGTGTTCAGGTATACTGCTACAGTTTGTTTTTATTTCTATAGGACTGCATGTTTCTCATAACTAAATTACTAGGGCACTCCCGTTGATATTTCAATGTTTCTTTGTTCACCTTTCTAACATGTACTTTCATCGCCAGTTAGAAATATCTACGTACGAAATGAGCACAGGCAATTTGACGGGCACGCGGTGTATCGTACATTCTGAACTACACATAAAATACGTTTTAGATTCGGCCAGCCACAGGGAGGAGTAAGACCTTTCAATATACTGAGCTTTTTTAAAGCCATTCTCTGTCAACGCCCAATTTCCCAAGAAGTAGAGTTTCCTAAAGCGTAGAGTATATCGAACAGAATCGTTTATTTGACTAGTTGTTTTGTTCAGAAGATTTTTAAATTAATGTGTGTTGGTGATCTGAATCCCGGTTACTTGAGTGAATCAGATCTTGCTGGTGCTGTCGCGATGCAAGCAATATATGTTTTCTGGTTATTATACTTTAATAAATTTAATAAATTTAATGAAACCTACTTCAAATGGATAATGTTTTCAATCATGTAATTTTCGTAAATTTTATTTGTCGTGTAAAAATTAGATTACGCGCTTAAGTTGTAAAGAATTATGTTTTACTGAAATATTGAGCTCCTATGCGTGGGTTTTATTCAAGGAATATAATATTTACACTACATGTTTGAGGGTATTATAGCTTATTAAAAATTTCCTTTGTACGAAATGTAGGCCAAGACTTGAACATAATTATGATAAGATGAATTTTATTTTCGGTATTTCTTTTATTAATTTTATTCTTATCATCAATATGATGGTCATAAAGTGAGAATGATTGCCAAGAACAAAATTTCTTCTACAACTATTTTTCTTGAAGATAAAATCAATATAAATAAAAAAAATAAAAAGTAAGCTCTAAACAAAAGCGGTCGTAAGTCTATTTTCTATTGTAAACTCGTACATAAATAACTCTGACATTCAACAAAACGTTTACAAAGAATGTTAATACAATATTTACACGACATTTAATTTGTCTTAAAGTTCAGACAAAATATCCATCCCCTCAAGTTCTAGGAACGTGACGGAGAATAAGTGGGTAATTGAAAAAGAATTTCACTCAAGCAGAGAGCTGCAATAGCGCATTTAATATTTTAAGTGAAATGAAAATAGATAGAGTTGCTTCCAACTTGTTTTTGTGACAATCGTCTGCTAGTCAAAGGAGCCTTGAAGTTAATAAAACGTTGCTTTTTGCTGGATAAGAATGAATTTCCAACTCGGAGAAGTTTTCCATTCTTCTTATAAGTGACTCAGACTGTGTATTTATTGCGACTGGCTCGTTACGGAGAGCCGGTGACGGTGTAACTCACATTTATTTAGATTTAGTCTTTTTGTTTAAGAATTTAGCTGCATAGCATAACTATTCATATATCGTCTATTTTAAAATCCCTTTAGAGTGTCAACAGTATCTATTTTCGTGTTTACACCGATTACAGCGGACCCACATCCAAGATTGATGTTCTTTCCGACAGCAGCGCGGCACCCACGTCGCGCGTCGCCTCGCTCAAATCTATCTGAGGTCTTTCAGACGTGTTCCCCGCACCGATACAATCGGATCAACTGGACGCTGCGAAACGTTCGCCTTGATATGTTTGTCTATTGTACACCCGTTTGTGCTCTGATACGTACTTTGAGAAAGATTCAATAGAACTCAATTCTGTGGTTACGATGCGATACGATAGATTTGTTTCCTTTTATTCAATTTTCAGTAAACCTGATACGAATGTATTTTTTTTTGTGGCGATGTACGAGTCTTTAAGGCAATATAGAGGATATACAGTACTCATAAACAGATAAATAGATAAAAGGTATCCAGGGTAACTAACAGTTCCTATCAGATGTTTATAATCGTGGAAAAAACAATATGGATGAGAAAACGCTGGGAAAATACATATATACAAGTTAATTAAAAAAAACAAAATGATATTCACAGGCAGAAGCGAATCTCCACACAAAACTAGTGTTATGTTGATTCTTCTTTGACATTCAGCGAGTGCGGGAGGTGTTTTTCTATCATTCGTAAAGCTCATGAATACAAACACAGCATGAATATGTATTGCATCGTGAATAGGCGCGGGGAGCACTGAGCGAGCTAGGACTCGTGCCTGCGCCTGGTCGGGAAGCACTAACTACTCTAACTGATTTTAGGTACTATTTTTCGAAAAAAGTTGTCGTATCTTTCGAAAACAGTAGTCACATTTATTTATTTATTTTATTTTATTTATTAAACTGTTTACATTATCGTTATTTGATTTGTATAAACCCCACAAAATTGTTTGCACAGTTTGTCTGTGCACATAACTCAAGATACACTTATGATACAAGACCATTTTTTAAAATTGTTCGTAGAACACGAATATTTTTTTGTCCTTAAACGTGGATCTCTTATTTATTCTGAGGCCTAAAGATTTATAAAAATCAAGCAAGTCTTAAACGTGTAAACTATAAACCCACTTATCTAGACGCCTACGAAACAGTCAATTCAGGAATACAAGAGCCGTACAACAGTCAAATAAGATTCCATCACATTAAGCACAATCTTCTAAATCCGAAGCTAGCCGCGTCCACACGGCCACGGGCGCGAGCTTGGCCGGGACCCTCGCCGAGCGCGCTATACATCGCTGGCTTACACCGGGAGATTTATCGCGCCGTCAATACTTCCGCCATGATGGATGGTGCAGTATCATCCTCCACGTTTGAGTAAACGTATTGTGCTAACACAGCGGCCCCAAGATGGATTGGTTAGTGTGTTTAAAGGCTTTTAAGATACTTTTGTGGTAGTTTGTTTTTAAAGGAAAAGGGTTAGATGTGGCTACGATGCCGTGATGTCCGCTGACGGCGGCTCGGGTGAAGTGCTTGAGTAATTGAGAATGACTTTTTACTTTCAAACCAGTGTCATCAACAGTTCATTCCTTATTATTAGTATACAATAGGAACCACAACTAGAAAACACATAAAAAGAGCAAAATTATTCATACACGAAACCCCGAGGATATGTTTAAAAAGATTATAGAAACACATTAAACTTGTCATTTTAAAACAGATTCACATCTCATCATTCATACAAATTAAATGCAGCCGTCATGTTGCGGCGTTGAAATATCCCATCAAACTGCATGAAATAATGTTGGCAACCCAAACGAGCCGATTATTACCCCAATCCTCGTTTCACACCTAATAATATATGCAATTAAGTTAATTGACGCGATGTCGTCGTTACATGTAGTGCAGTAATTAGTATCGCAGGTGCTAGGCGTTAATTTTCGTCGCTCTCGGTCTAGGCGAGCGAGTCTTTCGGCATGTGACATGACGTTTTGCGTCTACACTTTGCGTATGCGATACACGGCCGTTAAAGGTGTTGAGCTAAGATTATCTTTTTCAATGTTTTTTTTATCGTTTATGTTGTAATTTTGTTACAATTTTTCGCAGTTGGGCTAGTTAAAAATCTTTGTTCGAAATTGAATGATTCCATTGAACGATTCCTTTTTGGATTATATTGATAGTACAACTTTTACTACAATTCATCATTTTGTTCGTCCTAAAATCTGAAATCGTTTATGTTTTTTAACCTAAACATCAGAGGACCATTCTATTTGTTATTCTATTTATGATTGTACAAAAAAGATGTCATTATTTTTATAGACATCAGCCAGTCTAAGCATATCGTTAATCGCATTTATCTTTTTTTTTCTTAAAAAAGAAACCACTCCCGCATAAGAAAACTAATTCTTGTGTCGCGGGGTTTTGAAAAATATACAAGTCACATGTTTCGGCTTGTCCTACGCGGGGATTTACGAGGTGACTCGCTATGATATCATTATACTCGATGTATGGGACACATTTGGAGATTGGCTATCGAAGTGAGTCAGCTCGCCTTATCGGCGGTGTGTCACCATCTGTCAGCAGTGCAGTCACGTAATGAAAGGCTGCAGGCGCTCGCCAGGTTTGACACGGCGACGTTTACCGACCGGCTTTTATCAATATTTGTATCGCTGCGGAATACGGTAATATTCCTACCGGCATTATTTTAAAATGTTTATTTTCATTTGTGCTGCAAATGGTTTTATGCAAAGTGAATGGAGTTATTGTTTGCTATAGTGATTCGTTTCGGTTTTGTGATGAAAGGATTTTTTTATATTCAATTATTAGAATTGTTAAACTCATTGCATTTCATCGACATATCGGAAAAATAATAGCTAACACGTGTTCTTCTAAGTAAGAATTGCAGAACGAACTGTTATCAAGAAGCCATGTGATAAATTACCTGTCACATTTGAAACCTCAAACTTTCATACATAGTTGTGATATAAGGAACACATTCGTTTGTTGTTTCAGATTTTAGTGCTTGTATTACGAGATCTTATAGCAGTGGTTTTGCCATTGTTGAAGCGAGAGGGCGCTACAGAGCGCATAGTAGCGTTTCGGTTACACAACATCTACTGTCCTGCTTTAAGAGTTTATAGGAAGCGAGCAAGTGTTGGTAGCATATAGTTGCGGTCCGTAGTACATTTCGTTTTACAGCTTGCCGAATGACGGAGATTCTTATTCTGTTTTATTGGCAGCACATCTCATCTGACTAGATGGTAACTTGTATTTGTTTCAGTTTTAAAGGATTGCTTCAGACTGCAGTTGAGAGAGTAGTCACTACAAGCGATTGCGTTTTATTTTAGTATCCCGTTTCTGAGACAAGTTTTATTCGTAGTTTATTTGTTTTAGAAAGAGAGCGCAGGAAATAATCATGATTTCAAATATAATTCTCGAACAAATTATTCCTAAGTCCATGTGTAGATTGTATTACTGGTCAAAACCTTCACCACTGGTTTTTCGTGTGACAGTTCAACAACAGGTGAAAGCATTAAATTATTAAAAAAAAGCAAAACACAAAATCTTAATTATTCAAATTTGTTACTGCAAAAGAGGACAAAATAATTGTAAGACGTCTTAACCGACGATAACGTGGATTAAGCGTACAACATTTTGTAGGTGTATGGAGCGAACTGTACCAGCCAGAGAGACAGTAAGCGCATAAAGTGCCTAACATGTAACGCCGGTCACCGTAGCGGACTGGAGCCACCATATCTTTACTAACACGGTATTCATGCTTGCCTCTAGTGTGAGTGCCTTTAGATATACCCCTCTATATATACACTACAACCACGTCCAATACAACGTTTAATTGAAATTTGCTTTAAGGTTATTCTAAACCTGACACAACCTAATTTTAAAACGGTCTTTGCAATTTATTATTTTGTACAGAGGAAATGTTTCGTTTCATAATTGTAAATAAACCACATTATAGTGTATACTTGTAAATTGTTATTACTGGATTACATACATTGGCACAACAAAAACAAATTATCAATATCATCCGATACGCTTTTCATAAAACACTCAAATTTCACATGAACGATATCGAAATGTACGCAATGTTTCAATAATCACATTTGTACTAATTGAGAGTTAACAGATCTCTGTCAGTACTATAAGGCTTTGAAAAAGGATTGTTGCCATCGTGGAAGTGAGACGGAGCTCTATATTCCGTATCCTGCATCTCGCTTCAACAAAAAGAACCATTATGTTTGAAGATCTCTCAGTACAGGCATTGTATACAGAAGAATTACGAATCACATATAATGTATGTTAATGATTTACTATTAATTAATGCCGGATTATCGAAATAAAACAACTTATTACACTTGGCTTTTAACTACGCATTATTGCGCTTTTATGTTTGAATAATGAAAGCGTTCAATGTTTATAGCGGTTTGGGGAAATTGTTTCTTTTTTCTGCTACATTAACAATCATTATTTTGAGTTAATATTCTGGGATGGATTTCTATACTTACCAAGTTAAGTATTAAATTGGAAATTTTAGGATTAACTGGCTTGTTCGTTACTGACCCTTACTGCTATACCGGAGGTCGTGCTTAGTTTGTGACTAGATGGCGTTGTATAAAAGTTGTTGATAATTATGATCCTGGAATAAAATCGGTACTTGGCTTATCGAAACATTTATTTCACCACACTTTAACTCCTCGATAGCCACTGGCAGTGGTATATACAGCTATAGCTACGTACGTACTTGATTGAAGAGGCTCCTCTTGCTCCTTAATAGTAATACCGCTTTGGAACACTTGACCTAATCCCTCAGTCGCCGTCGGTAGCGGTTGCGAGGATTACTATTACTGAGGCGACTGCCTTGTTAGTCACCACATGGAAAGCACCGCAGACTGTACAGTGCCTGAAGCAAAGATACTTGGACTAGCTCGGTTACTGGCGCATGTTTCACACTTACTGAAATACTCGTTAGGATAAAGCATAAGCGTGGATAGCTGAGTGGTAACGTTTCGCGGGTTTCAATGCCCGCGTAGGACAAGCTACATAATAATATATTATGTATGATCCGCGAAAGCGTCAGATAGGTTTAAAAAATATCTGATGAAATTTTTATCACATTTTGTAGTAAGTCTCGAGTGCCGTCACTTATATAAGTGTACTTGTAAGTGACAAGTGACGTGATTAGTTACTTCTAAAACCAACAAAATTCCTGTAAAAATAATAATTATGCCATACCATATATAAAAATGCCGATATTTTTACAATCTTACCTGACACTAATTAGATTTTTAGTCATGTCCAATATTGTATTTTTTTTTCAAATCATGTGATCCATCTTTTATTCGACAGCTTCGGTATTTTAACAATGATTTCTATTTTCATATAGCAATCAATAAAATTTCAATAATATTTTGGAATATAATGTTTAAAGTTACATTTATTACACAACGGACTACTTAATTCTCTTTACTAACCCGATAATTGTCATTAACGCCACAGTCGGGTCAACGATCTGGAATTGGCAATTAACGCGAAATTATCACCTTTTCGCGATGTGAAACTAATGATTAGTTGGCTCATTAATCCATTCCGCGATCTGGAAATTGAAAAATGCCTGCTCGTGTAATTGCGAGTTTGACTTACATGTAGAGCGGTTGAATTAATAAGGATTATGGGGATTAAATGCCCCAGTTTTTAGTATGTAGTCACATGAATCACTGGACTCTTTATTACTGCTGGTATAAGTCAGCAATTAGTATTAGACTATTGAAAATTCCAATGGATATTTTATAAAATGTATTTTGCAAGCAATTTGCTGTCATAATGTTTTTTGTTTAAGAATAACGCTTTGTAGCTCTGTTCCACATCAAGACACCCATTACAATACCTTCCAAAGTCTCGCGTAACCTTTATACTTACGCAGCAAACGGTCGACATTCCCGTGGCAAGCTCATTACATTTTCCCCGTATTTCCTTGCAATGTGCAGTGCAACTTAGCGTTCGTCAAACAGAATTATCTAGTTCGGTAAAACATTCATTAGTTGAGACGGGAACAGTGACCTTGTTACCTACATAATTAAATCCCTCACTCGATATCATAACTTTTGAGGAGCGAGACAAGTCGGGGGAATATGTTAGCGAGTTGTGCGACTTCAGGCGTTATAAAGTAAGACTTCAAGTAGTTGCAGTAAAAGAGAGGGACGGCGCTATACTCGCCGTAGAGCGGCATCTCTTTTCCTCATCTGCATAAGTCTTACTTCTATAAGTGGTAGCAGCCCCTAGGAGGGTTTAACCTCATTTTCTTCAGTTGTAGAATATTAGCTCTTGTCTAGGACTTTGTCTTTAGAACTTACTTGTATCCTCAATTATATAGCGTTGTTAAATAATGTTTTTTTTAAATAAAATTTGTGTGCTAATTATAAAAGGTCTTGGCAAAGGACTTTGTTTTAGTTTTTAGTGTTACAGTAAAATCAAAACGAATTACGTTCGTATTTACTCACCCAGAGACGAGTAGCCGTTAATATTAATTTAGTTTGTTGATTTGTATGAAATTGTAAATAAAATGAAAAACTCTAATCTATACTCGTCATTATTTTTAGATGTCTCCTTGACATATAAGGTCCTCTGCCTACTTTTATATGTCAATCTGTAAGAATACACCAACAAAAATAAAAGTTAATTCGAGGTTATCAAATAACCAAATAACTTAATTTTCCGACTTATATGTACATAGGCATATACCGCGGTCGTTAAAAGCTTCCCTAATTGACGGCTTCGAGTCCGATATGTTTTCATTATAATAATGCTTTTAATGCATCCTTAAATGGGTTATTTTTGTGACGTAGAATTATTGTAATATCGTCCTGACCGAATACCCACGCAGCGTGACGTGCTGAGGTTAACGTACACGACCACTAACTTTGTATTACGTCAGGGCTATAGAAAATTATTAATGAATTTATCTATAAGATAAATAAATCAAAGTAGAATATCTTAAATATTGCTGCAATAGATTGACGGACAGACAATAAATGGCAGAATGAATAACGCACCATACTTCAAAGCTAGATCTAAACAATTCTAGTTTAACTAGATCCTAATCATATATCAAGTTTCTATTGTTATAGTTTTTGAATAATACTTTGATTGATTGACTGTTCATTCAATAAGTTCATCGGATTGGCCCTGAGGAGCAGGCCTGACGGTTGAGGGTCAGCGGAGGGTTGGAGCTAAGGTTACACTCGAAACGACTCTATTATGTAGGCATGTACTATTACTGGCTAGACACACCTAAGGCTAGAGTCCGTATCGTAACAGACAAGTACAAGACCTTGAAGTAAATAGAATAATCGAGTCGATTTTGAAATCATTATGAAGATGTTCTAGTTGTGTGTCTGTCTACTAGATAAACTATGGTATTAAAATTGATAGATATTGTTTCGAAATTCGAGAGAGAATACAGAAACATATTTGACCAAATAAAACAATTCTGCTTTTTAATCTCGATTTGATAAAAATAATATAATCTTTAAAGCCAAAGATTGCAAAACAACAACAACAGCAATAATGTTAGATTGTCGTCGCATATTATTTTTTAATAGTTTTTTTAAATACACTGTCATTGTACACTCGTATTTTGTTAACTCCTTAACAATACAAAAGTGTCGATATCAAATTCATCCAGTTTCTGTTATACCGTACTGTATCAAGTACTTGTTCAGTATGCGGCTGAGCAGATACAAAAAGTCACCTCTCAGAGCGGGTCAATTGGTCCACGATATATATGTAGTACAGAGCACGACCTTGAGGGATACATCACAGCCCAACTAATACGAGCCCATCTTACGTAACCAACGAACCGCATCAGCATAATAAGAACAACGAAAAAATCGTATTAATATTTGTACGAAGGGTTCGGATTCCGTTGGGATCAAAGGGCGAAGCGAGAACTCCAGAAAATGAAATGGGGGGTTGTATGTAAATTTTGTCAAAGTAACATCTGGGTGGGCCGGAGCCCCGTAAAAATAGCAGACGCTGATTGTCTGTTCCGATATATACATATTTCATTATGTGCCCTGTTTCTTGTGCTCGGCGGCGAGCACCGACTTACTACTATTTTGGGAAACTTGTTGGAGTAGAAAATAGGAACAAAAAGGTGAATAATAATGTAAAATAAATATAGGATCGTAATGATAGAGTCGATTAACAAAAAAAGGAACTTTATGAATGTGTAAAACATTTTTTTGTGTGATTTCTGAACCACAGACAGACACTACAACGATAAGCATAACATGGATCCTGTTGCGGTGGAAAATTAAAACGCGAGCTCCACAACATTAAGCCAAGTTATAACAGAAATAGAACTAATTACCTAAAGTTTGTATTTACAAATAGCAGTAGAAAGCGCACGGTAACAGTTTTAGTGGGATGCTAGCAATTTACTTGGAAACTTTACGTCATTCATATAAATTGTGGTCCTTAGTACAAGTTCAGGACCACGCCCTCAGATTAAAGTGCTCTGTTAAGAAACAAACTGTTTTATGCACGTGAAATTGTCCATCTTGCTTTCTAATCAAATATTTTTTGTTGATGTCACAATGTAGCACAGATAGAAACGTACTGAATAAAAGTATCTGACAAACTTAAAGATAAACTTGTATACGCGATGGTATACACAGTTTAGAAATAACATAGAAATCTGATTTATTTCTTAGAATTTAGAAACGTATTTACTTACTTGCGTCAAAGTTATAATTAGACAATATTTACGTACAAACCAATTTAGAAAAAATACGAATATAATACACCAAAAAACAACATCGGATTTACAAAAATATTTATCAGGCTTCCATATGAGGTCAGATAAAAGAAAATCTTTGATATCTTTGTTACAATGATAGTTTCCGATATGTCCTCTAAGACTGGTTCCCGCTATCTAAGTTAGCTGTTACTGGTGTGAGCATCATAAACTGTCCGCGTAGACTGGTTGGTGAGTCCCGGGGGCCGCTTCCTCAGATCTCTGAGAGCCTAGTACTTGCGTTGTTAGGACAACATATTTCTTATCAGATTGTATACAATGTCATTTGTTACAAAAATACTTCTATTATTTAGAAAAGAAATGAACACATTGCTTTTTTATAATTAAACTTGTCAAATTGATTAATGCATGTCTCAACCAAATTCTTTGAAATAGAAAATAAGTAGTGCAGTGATATATTAACAGCCCAAGTAAATAAATCATCACAGTCTAACTTTAGAATACAATCGTTTTTGTATAAGATTTTCCATTTTACTTCACTTCATAAGAATTCACTTGGACAGTTAGTTACCAAAAGAATTCAATTTATATGACTGCTCCTTTGTTGTTTACATCACAAAGAACAAAATAATATTGAATCCTGTACAAAACACAAAAGGACTTGATTGACATTTGCATGTCAAAGATTTTCGTATAATATGTTGAGAAATGTGTCCTTCAGACATCGTTTTAATCGTACATAGAGCGAGCTGTTTCAAATGTATGAGATTGTCATAAGTTCTAGACATTTTACAGTTAATTGGAAGCAATTATGCGGGGAAATAGGTATGAAATGAAATGTGTTTGTGATGAAAAGATATTGTGGGAATCATTGTTACATTTTTTTTCTTTAAGCACTCAACGTCTACTGCGCTTATTTATAATTTAAAAGATGACTTTATTATGCATAATGTTAAATTCACTTTCAAATAATGCTCGGATAAAATAGCAGCACGTCACGTCACTTGAGATAAATTCCTTGAGTTTTAAGAGTGTAGTGTTTAGAGGGGTATGATGTATCCTCGAGCGGCGTTATCAGGCGTGTGAGAGCTCGCCATAAACCCGCCTGGCTGGTGACTCCCCTGGTCCCCTGGGAGTTACGTGCTCTTAAATCTACGCTTCCCTGATATTTTACTCAAACGCACTGAGAAACTAACACGTCTCGCTGCTGATATTACTAAAAAGGTGCTTGGCTGTGTATTAACGTGGCGAATTAATTATGGAGGAATATTCCAGGAACTATGCAATATGCTATGCTTTTGCAAGTTGCATCGTTTATGAATTTATATTAAATTATTCTGGTTAAAACAAAAACTGTAACAGCTTAATGTACTGTTAGTCAATAAATGAATAGTAAAAGTCTCATTCTATTACGAGAGAAAAACGAATTCCCCAATTCCCTTCGCTACCTGTCTGTACGGCAACAGTCAAAACACTTACGTGAATTCATTAATGGTTGTCAGCGGAGGATTTATTGAGTACCCGTGACCCTCTGGAGCCGCCTCTAATGGGATAAATTACAGGCGCTAGTGGCCCACCTCCGCAATGAGGAAATCAATTAGTAGTTGGCGTTAACGCGGCCTGTCGACTTCCTGAGCTTCTACATAGTTCTGCAAATCACGGCGAGCTCGTTTACTCAGTGTACAGCTGACGCTGGAGCTGGAAGTGCCAGTTGCTAGTGTTTCTTTTTAATTTTTATTCAATAGTGGATAGATTTACAAATGGGTAAAAAATGCAGTGTCGCGATAAATGTTCAAATACAATTAAAGTAAAAATGTTGAAAGAATAGTTTTTATTTTAACCTTTAGTCATAGCAATTTATAAACTTAATATGACTTGTAAAGAAAATACAGCACGTGAGCAAATATTGTACAAAAATAGGCGTAGATCGAAACTGTATTTCCACGAAGCTCGCGCCCATGAGTAGTGCGTACCACTAACTCGAGCGTCGAACAAATTTACGGTAATAGAAATATGAGTTATTAAGTCAGTGCCGGCGGCTCCGGCGGCTGTCTTATCTCCACCATTGTATTTGCAATGATCTCGGATAACGGTTTTATTGTCAGCCTCCAGCCAGAACAAATGGCTCTTTGCACCAATAATATCACTTCAAGTGTTTGGACGTTTGTGTATGGAGAGCTATAGAGCGCTTATTTATAAAAATATGCAAACATATTAAAGTAAGCACCATTTTTTCTTTTAGTGTTACTCCATTCTTTAGAAACCTAATATTACTGTTTAATTGTGTAACCTAATTGTACTAATTGTAGAAACTTGGTAGAAGCTTACATTAGTCGTATTTTCTTTTAATGTTTCGTATTGCGCATAGTGCAGGATCGAATAATTTGTTATTTAGTATATTTTCGATTGACAAATTTAGTTAAGGAAACACAAAGATTTCTTTCCTAATTTAAATCAATCACAGTAAAATCTTCAAAATTGTCAATAGAACGTCTTTTCAATACCCCGTGGTCGTAAGAGTGTGTACACCGGATTATATCGGGAATAGAATCGTTCTCGGAGTGACGGAGATAATTCCTGTGCGCCGTAAAAGGTTATGGTAATCGAATCGTTGATTTATAGATGTACCGAACACTCCATGATGTAGTACTGCTATCAACTCGCTAGTTAAACGAGGGTCCTACATACGTATGTTTGGCGAGACCTTTGTTCGTATCGGCACTACTGTATGGGTGACACTGCTTAGATGTAACAATTTGCTATTTCAATAAGTGCTAAGAAGCACTACTAGGTACAAAAGTCTGTGAAAACATAGACCACCGAAGCATGTACTTTCGCTATCTTATAATAAATTGGACAAGTAAAAGAAATAAATGAACATCAAGATAATTTAATGGGAAAGATACAAGCATGTCCACATTGTGTTTAACGAATTTATTTACTCATAAAGAACAATATACAGTTCACTTATTTATGAGCTTAAAAATAGATACAATATTAAAAATAACATTAAGCGATCGAGTAAATCTAATATACATTTTCAAAAATATGTTGCTTTAGTCTTTTTTTAAATACAGCAAGTGATTTGCTATCCTTTATATTATTTGGTAGGCTATTATATAATTGTGCTCCTTCGTATGTTATAGTTTTTTTACCATAGTTAGTTCTGTGTCGTCGCAATTTAATTTTATTAGTATTTCTCAAACAGTGATGAAATGATTTTTGGTCAAGTTTAATGTCAGATTTTAATTCGCCCGTTATTATCTTTCTCACCAATATGCACATAGAGTAAGTATATATTTGTTTAAGATTCGATATTTTTGTATCGCGGTACAGTTTCCGTGTCTCAGTTAACCGGTCATACCTAAATAAAGCTTTTATTATTTTATTTTGTGATATTTGTAGGTCTTTAAGATTTGACTTTGCAGCACACCCCCATATTTCAATTAAGTACTCTAGATGAGATTTCACCATAGAGTTGTATATGCTCATTCGTACTGCATGAGGAATACATCCTGCCGCTCTTTTTAGTATTCCAGTAAGTGACGAGAGTTTTGATCTTACGTAAGCAATATGGTCTTTCCAAGAAAGTTTGTCGTCCAACCGCAGGCCTAGGTACTTTTCTTGGTGTGAGTGTCGAAGAATAGTATTATTTAAGGTCAGTGGAGGGTGCTGTGAAATCTTTTTGTTTTTAGCAGTAAATAACATATACGAGGTCTTATCTGCATTGACTGTTAATAAGTTGTTCTGACACCAGATACTAAATTTGTGTAGATCATCTTGTGCTCGACTGATTAAGTCTAATAGATTTTCCCCAAAGTAAAATAGGCAAGTATCATCAGCGTACAAAGTTATATGTCCCGCAAGGCCCATTTTGCAAATATTATTGATATAGATTAAGAAGAGTAATGGGCCTAATACCGAGCCTTGTGGGATTCCACAAGTCACTTTCCTACGACTACTTTGTTGATTTTCGATTTTTACAACTTGATACCTATCTGCCAAATACGATTTAATGATCTTTAGTGCTGTACCTGTCACACCCAAATCTTTCAATTTATGCAAAATGATTTCATGACTGATTGTATCGAAGGCTTTTTTAAAATCAATAAATATACCTAAAACAATTTTTTTTTCATCAATATGATTCTTTATTTTCGTTACAAGATCGATCGTCGCTGACAAGGTATTCGATTTAGGTCTGAAACCGTACTGATGTTCGTATAAGAAATTTATTTCTGTTAAGTGTTCGTAAAGTCTAGAGTAAATAATTTTCTCGAAAATTTTCGATATTACAGGTAAAACTGATACAGGTCGATAATTACCCGCTTCAGTCCTACTACCTGATTTAAAGATGGGTGTAACTCTGGCTAGCTTGAGGCTGTCGGGGAAGACTCCGGTATCCAAACATTTATTTATGCATATTTTAAGTTATCTGATATGATGTCCGCAATACATTTTAACGATTTCGTACTAATTTGATCAATACCAGTACTAGCATTCGTATCTAAGCCGTTTATAATCTTCCATAGTTCTGATAGGGTACATGGCTTCATTTCAGTTAATTCTGTCCTGACCTTGTTAGTACGATAAGTAAGAGTATAATAGGAATTTTTTGAATAGGTTTTAGGAATTTTACTAGCTAGGTTTTGGCCCACAGAAGAAAAAAATATATTAAAATGTTCACAAATTTCAAAAGCATCTACAATATTCTTTGAGTCTATTATTAATTTCGAAGGAGCATAATTATTATAAACTTTGTTACTTACAAGCGAGTTTAATAATTTCCATGTGTTTTTAGGATGCTTGCACTGTTTGAATTCTTTATAAAAGTAATTTTCCTTTGTCCGTCTTATACAAGCGCCTATCTTATTTCTTTCTAATATGAATTTTTTCTTCAGGTCTTCATTATTCTTATCTGTTTTAAGCAAATGCCATAGATTATTTCGCTGCTGTATTCCATTTAGTATTGATTTGTTTATCCAATTTTCCTTAGGCAGATTTAATATTTTAGTTTTATTAATCGTATTATTTTTAATTTGATTGACAATAAAGTTTTCCAGTTCGGAGTAGGAGTGATTTAAGTTAACGAAGTTGGCTTCCAGCGTGCTTTGATATAAATCTGAGTAGGCAATGGCTTCATATTGTAAGCGTTGCTTATGACAGTGTTTATATTTGGCAAGTTCTAAATAAAGCTGTTTGTGGTCTGAGAGAGGTGAGTCTATTATTGTTAAGTTGCAAGCGCCATTATTTATCGTAGAACAAACATGATCTAGAATAGTTTTTGTAGAATTAGTTTGTCGTGTGCAATAATTTTCGTGTATTTTATTATATATTTCATAACCAGATTCTTGTAACATCGTGAGGTAGTTTACGGTATCGCCACCAGTCTTCAATAAATCTATATTAAATCGCCAAACACTAAACCTCTCTTATATTTCTCTAATTGTTCTGAATATGTGTCTATGAATTGCTTTGTATTTCTTTTATCCGGTTTGTAAATAGCTCCAACGTGTAAGCCAAAACGAGGTAAGAACACCCACAAGTAATGATACCGTTACAGTACAATTCTTCTGATAAGTCATATTTTAAACTTTTTGTGTATATAAATAGAAACGCCACCTCCCCGTTTATCTTTTCTGTAGCTGTAAACATGCTTATAATCCTCCAATATAAAATAGTTTGCTTCCGAGTCTGATTGAATCCACGTCTCAGTTAGTATAATCAAGTGTATTACAGTCTTTATGGCCTTGAGGATGCATTTTAATTCATCAAATTTTCCCGCAGTTCGCACACTGCGAATGTTGGAATAAAATAATTTTAACGATGACTGATAAATAGATAAGTTTTCAAAGTTAGACTTTATATAATAATTAATTCTGTTGTCATTATCTAAATGTGTGCTTCGGGAGTGGAGTTTTTTGTATACTTTTGTACTATTTTTGGATTACCATTAATGTATTTTATGGTTAGGTCTGATTCACCTTCTTTTTCACGGCGCAACAACTCGTCTTTCAAGTATTTTAGGTAGTTTTGTTGGCTAGTTGTTTGATCGGCGTAAATACGAAAATCTTTGCCTAGCTTAGATTTGTTTTTAAAAATATGTTTGACCGCATTTGAGGACTCGAAACATACTTTTATCGGTCTGTTTTTGCCATACTGATATTTACCAATTCTCACTGTAAATATAGGCATCGGACAATTATCGTAAATAGTTTTAATAGATTTCATAACCAAGTTCTGATCATTCTGTTTTCGTAGGGTAGAATTTGCTTCATTAATTTCCGGAATACCCACTAGAATAACATTGTTCAAGCGTCGATTACGTTCTTGCATCTCAAGGATGAGGTCTTGCTGTGCGGCGATAGCGGGTTAGCGGGCTGTTTACTGGAGTAACATCAGTATTAGTGTTGGTATTAATAGCATTAAATGATTGTAGTTTAGACTCTAATATTTGAACCTTTTCCTTTAATTCAGTATTTTCGGATTTTATACTCGATAACTCCATATGTATATTCTCGTATTTTTCGGACAATACTTGAGTGGCAGTTTTTAGGGTTTGTATCTCTGATTTTATTTCGATTAAGTCCTGTTTTTAAATCAGTTATGTCTGCCTTTTGAGTATTACCAAATTCTCTAAAGAATGACATTAATCTCATTACGAAAAGAGTTCAATTCATCTTTTACATTATAATCAGAATCCGGCTGTTTTCTTTTTCTCTGATTGACGAACATATCATTTCGCGTAGGTGAAGTTAAATCTGGTTCTGAAGCACTCCCGCTTCCGCTTATAAGATTCCCGCTCTTCGGCGAATGTAGTACACTCATCCTTATTGCGCTGTTATCGTTGTGGTGCGAGCGAGATGAGTTATTTAGGCTATCTCGCTTACTCAAGGAGGTGTGATGGCAGCGCTCGCGCTGGTTCTAGTTATTTGTGCGAACAGGACGAAAATAGCGACTGTGCTCTTTACCCGAGGTGGCGAGGGGAGCCTTTGACACTCGTAATCTTGTGTCTTTGAATTTAGATACAAACTTTGTTTATGCTAAACTCACTTTTATCACGTATATGCACTGAGTTGATTTTTAAGCTTCAAAGCTTATTGCAATTTTTACTCTAACAAAATACACGTCTTTGTCGCTCGATCGCTTCGCGCAACTCCATTTCATGAAACAACCATCTCAGACATTTAATGCCGAAACGTTTTGTGTCAGAAAGTATTACAAAGAACACCGCCGCCGCCAAAATAAACAGAACGAGGAAAAAAAATAAAAGTTCCTAGTTAAGGTGTCTGATAAAGTTCGCTAGCTTGTGTCTTTTTGATGAATCTTGGACTTGTTGCGACAAAGTGTCTCAGACGAGGCGCGACGGTTCTGTAGATTGAAAAAAAAGAACTTGTTAAGTAACTTTTATTTTTCCATCAGGAAATTGTTTACCTTAATTTGATGGTGTTTTAAGAAAAACGAACGAACAATTTTCCTTGAGATCCATTTGTATTATTAACAGTAAGTATAGGTAATATCCAACCCGTGCCTTTGAAAACTTTAACTTTGATCCTTGTAAGTCTGCATATGAAACAAACACAAAACGAACTTAAGACCAACATAACCGACTCCAGCATCATAAATCAAGCTCAAATTGTAAAATTTAATCTAACTAAACAGAAAATCAAAAGAATAAAGTTACCCAACTCGAACAAGTTACTTGGAATGATATTCCCGACTGACAGCAACTCAAAAACGTTATCCGCCGGAGCCGAGGATCCCCGAGTGTTAGGCGTGTTGATTAAAACCACATTCAGTGCGTCTCCCAAGTTTGGCTCTCAACAACTCGCCAGAAAAGTGCCTTTTATACACAATTATGCGTTTAAACGTGGCGCGGTGAACAATTTTTGCAACTTTTCTCTTTGGGATCCAAGAGAGAGTTAAGGGATCAAGTTGAGAATGTTTTTTCGTTCGTATTTGAGTTTTTCTTGTGACGAAATGTGTTAGTGTAGAGTTTCTTAATGGTTTATTACTTTGTATTTCGACGACTGTTTTTTTTAGGCCGTGTTTCTGTTTTGTTTCCTATGCGGAGGTAAAGGTCTTCTATTTTGATTTAGGGATAACGGAAAACTATTTAGTATTTGTGATACTGATTGTATATACGTTCTTGTATCCAAGCAGTTACTGGTTGGTGTATTAACTTTTAGTAACACTTTGGGATTTATCAGTAGTTGATTATAATCAAATACGCATCTAATTCGAGTGTAAATCTACTAAGTACTCCATGGCTTAAGTTGCCTGGCATAATCCTAACCAAGCAGGAGCAAGTTTGTGTTAGTTTAAACATCAGTATTTTACACCATCTTATATAACTGAACCTCAGCTAACTAATCTGATATGTTAATGTGGCTCTAGTTATCTCGGTTATCAGGCTTTTGGAAGTTTTGACTTGGTTAAACTAAAGTTTTAGATTATTATATTATACTACCTAGCATTAAACAATTTCTTGTCTTGTATATTTATAGCAGATATTTATGATGAATACAACGCCTTCATTCACATGAACTGGTTAGCAAACAATCGAGTCTGACGTAAATAAAATGTCTTCAAACCTCCAACTTAGGAATTTGAGAACCGAAAACACTTAAGCGCCCCAAAAACGTAAAAGTCTCGTCGAAAACCCGTGAAAATTAAAAAGCAAGCACGCAATAGCGAAACGTGCCAACAATCAAGGCTTTATGCTTTACCGCACAAAAAACTACAAAGAATCAAAAGCTGAGTGTCACAAGCGATCAGCGATAATTGTAAGCCGGCACAAAACAGACGTTCACTTCCCGCCACCTATTTGTGTCCAAAAATACCATCGCGCCACCGAAATAGGTCACCGACAGAACTGGCATTGTGAATAGCAAATACGATGTAATTTGCTGGAGTGGGACGATAATGGGAGACGGGCTCGCGGGCCGGCCCTACATGACCTTTGCAATAATTTGGATCATTTTTATTATACCTGCCCTTTCCAACCTAAATAAATGTTAGTGTAGGCCATAATAAACGTTTGCTTTTGCATTTTGCGTGATTTAGAACGCGTTAAGCGTGGAACGGTGGTCTTGTGGTCCGCGGGGCGCTATTTGTTTGATGCGACGTTAACGGAATATTAAAAGGTAATACATGGCGCGGGCTTTCCGAGGTAGGGGCCGATTGTTACCGTGACGCGATCACTTGCATTGCTTACAGTTTATGGCGTAAGTTATTTATGTTTACACTTATTTTTTTTATGATTGATGCTAATAAACCTCGCATTACTTTTAGCTTCTCAAATATTGTTAGGTTTTTGCTGTGAAAAGCTAAAAGTATTCTAAAAAGGATAATCCATTCATCTAAATTATCATTACAAAGAAAAATTCCCAAAATAAATCACTTACATACATGGAGCCCCTCAGCAAGAACTAGGTAATTTTTATTTCTAGAAAGTTGGGATCAGCATTAATTCAGGTCTTAGAAGATTGATCGACGCTGTACTGGCGACGGAGCGCTAGTTTTTTACTCCACTCATTGACTTACAGCTCACTTACGAGATGAATAGACTTGTAGCTCTAGAACCGACTGGATGTGTCACACTGCGCTGCGACTAATATTATTGCTGTTCTTAAAACAAATGGGTTCAACAATGTTCAATACTTTATTGCGAATAGTATCTAAAACAGATTATCTTCACATATAATAAATGTCCCCTAAGTACTAAAGGTACGGGAACTGCTTACGAAAGTGAAATCGCAGGACAAAGTTAGTAAGTAATAATGTTGACTTATCATAACTTCTAACATTTTACTACTACACTTAAAGTAATGCATTCATTTCGCTACGTGCTGTAGTTAAGTTTGTATTTAACGAGACTTTTGCTTTAAATATAACCATAAACAATTTGGTAATCTCCTCAACTCTGACCTTTAATGACGTTCTTAATCTTTTTCATAAAACACGGTGTTTTATGTTTCATGAAGCTATTTATTTTTGTCATACTCTGAGAAAGCAATTTAATTTTATTAGAGATCGTTATGGCTGTGATCTCGGAGTATCGCACAGTGCTTTGTACGCCCACTTCGCCGATCGCTCCTACATGACGTAATACTGTTGCTAGCGCTTTCTTTTCACAAAACGTAGAATCTTTCCGTTCTGTGAAGTCGCTAGGCTTCATTCAATTAGATCGCCTGAAGTAGATATTGTGTTATGGTTTTTGTTTTAACTAATCTTCGATGATGATTTGATTGTTTTAAATGATTTTTAGAGCGAAAACTATACGTATACTTCCAGTTACTATAGGAAGTTAATCAACTCGTGTATCAATAGTGCCTCCTGAAAATAAATCTAAACAGCTAATTAAACTTTTGTGATTTTCAAACGTGAAGAATTATTCGAGAAGAACTACGACTTCCATAATATTTTACATCGCTGTTCTCACATAGAACCCTTTTTCCTAGTTTCAACGAGGCGTGTACCTAGCTTTTTTCTTCTAAAATTTTGATACACAATGTACTAGAAAATGCAAAATGTAAAAGGAAAACACTAGTTTTTGTTGCCAGCGTTGAAAACAAAAGTGTGCTGTGTAATAACATCAGCATAGTTATTTTTCTGTGCAAAATGTTTATGCTTATAAGCAGTGGTCGAGTAATTTTTCTTATGTTTACACGTTCGCCTTTTTTACACGCGTTGAACAGGATTCCAATCAACTAGATGAGTCGGCAAAATAAGCGTTCCGTGTTTGTACCTACTTACATAGTTTCAGGCCTGTTTCAAAGTTTAATATTTTATGTTTGTACACTTATGCACACATACTTTTGTTCGCCTATTTTTTCATTTTATTGCATGTCAATATTACAATGGTATTTATTATGTTATGTTTCATAATTGATCACATATTTCTGTCGGCCATTAATTGGTATTTTAATAAAATATGCCAAGTATGATATTCATGTTGTAATAATTAATAACCAGAAAATTATCTAAATAATAAAAAACTGTTCGTGAGTATTTAGTATTAATATTAATTGTTCACTTATATCCTAAAATAACTAAGATAAGCATCGAGTCCAGAGTGCAAAGTTACGTTAACCTTGCGGTTATCAAGGTCAGCAATTTTTTGTACCGATCTGTCTGTCTGTTTTAATACACTTTCCATAAACTTATAGAACTAATAATAAACCTATTAATTCCTTAACCATACTCATTACTTTTTATAGACATTATTCATATAAATATATATTGGCTGTTTAGCGGCCCCGTGCTGGCTGGTCACACGTCAAAACAATTCAAATTAAAATAAGAACACGTTTTCCTTCTGGCATTACTGAAGTAATTAAATCAATGTATATTAAATCTCAATAATATGTCGCTTGTGTAAAATTTTGTTGTGCTGATGTATACCTAGTGCAAATAGAAGAAAGGTGGAAAGTAATGTAACTCAGTATTTTTTTTTATTTATTCTCATTACAACCAATCCTTGTACAATTGGAAATTTTCAAACTTCATATTTCAACCGTGCCTTTAACTTCAACGAGTTGCCATTTTTACATTTTTGAGCTATTTTTGATCGGATCTTAGTCACTGTTAAAAGTGAACCCAATGAAAATGTATCATATTAAACTATACTTAACGGCAAATCCAAATTATTTTTAAGCAGAAATGATTATTTATAATCCATGGTTTAATTCATTCGTAAAAAAAATGCGCGAGCTTTTCAAGTTACCCTTAAAAGACAAAAGACTAGTTATATACGAAGCTTTGCCCACAACGTTAGCCTTCTTGCTGAAAGGACGGCAGCTAACTAATGGCCACTACCTCTACCACGATCCCGTATACGACGATAGTAGTCGCTGAGGAAACGAGAGCCGCAACATAAGATACAGCTGCGATACAGGTCCATATGCCATCTAATACAGGACTCTATGAGATGGTGAAACGGTTCACTCACGCGTATTTATCGGGATTGCCCGACCAGTTTCGAATCCAATCGGAGTCCTTAATCATGAGATGATGGGCCATTAATCATCACTTACTATAAAAATATGCGATAAGCCGGGTTTAGGAGACCTCAGTAGCGGCACTAAACGGACAAGTCCTAAATATAATGGAACTCATAGTCGTTTTGTTTAGAATTGGAAGTATTACAAATATTAATGT
>NC_039481.1:13550847-13744647 GCF_003590095.1 Trichoplusia ni
ATTATTCGAAACAAACAAGTAATCAAAATGACGGCATAGTTATTTACATAAAAAATCAGATAAAGTACACTATTAATGAACCAGAATTTAAAAATGGGAATTGTCTCACTTGTGAAATAAATAATAAATTAGCAATAATTTCACTTTATCGATCTCCGTCATACAAAACAAAAGAAGGATTTGAAAATTTTCTAAGTAGTTTGGATAACATATTAACCTCATTTAGTAAATACACAAATATATGTCTTATAGGTGATGTCAATATTGATATAAAACCTTCTAATATAAGAGTAGATGAACGCTCAAGCAATTATTTAACCCTTAACGCTACCCATGGCTTACTACCAGCACATTATTTACCAACCAGAATAAATTCCTGTATTGACCACGTTATCTTAAAAACGAACAAAACCACAACTGTACTGGTTCTAGAATCCCACATTACTGATCATCTCCCGTTGCTTGTAGAAATAGAGGACACAAAACCTCTAAAACAGACAGTCCCGCTATTCAAAATTCCTAAAATAGACTACGCTAATGTTAAAACAGACATAGAATCTCTAGATTTTTCTCGAATCATAAATACAGACGACCCTAACCTGGCCTCTATCACCTTGATAAACACAATAAAAACGGTTCTTAACACACACACTAAAATGATTAATGTCCCTAAAAAAGAGCGAAACATAAAACCATGGATTACACCCGGTCTACTAAGGTGTATTCGACACCGCGATAGACTTCACAAAAAAGCTCGAAAATCACCAGATAACCAAACTGTCCAAATTACTTACAAACGATACCGTAATTACTGCAATAGCCTTCTAAGGAAACTAAAAACATTATATGAGAAATCTGAGTTGGAAAAAGCCAAACACAACCCTAAAACATTATGGAATAAAATAAAAGACATCACCAATACCAAAAAGATAAGTTCACCGCCTACCGAACTATTGAATACCAAATCTAACCCTCATTTAGCAATTAACAGCATATGTCACTTCTTTGCCACGATTGGGGCTGATCTAGCTTCTAATATCCCTACTACCTCACACCCGTTTACCATCTCAAATACTTTCACCAACTCCTTTGTAATTCTTGATGTAGATGACTCCGAGGTGGAATCCACTATCATGAACTTAAGACAGGATAGTGCCACTGGCTGGGATGGAATATCATCCACCCTGTTGAAAATTTGTCGGAATGCTCTTGTACCAATAATTACACATATTATCAACATCTCCATAGCAAAAGGAATATTCCCAGAACCTTTTAAGAAGGCTTTAGTTCATCCCATACACAAGAGCGGGACCAGAGACTGTGTCAACAATTATAGACCCATTTCAGTCCTCTCGCAATATCTAAAGTCATGGAAAAGTTAATAAATAGCCAATTAGTAAATTACCTTAACAAATTCAATATTATAGCAACAAACCAATATGGATTCAAAAAAGGAGTTTCTTGTGAAGACGCAGTTATTGACCTAACTCAGTTTGTTGCTACCAAACTCGACGAACAACAAAAATGCGCTTGTATCTTCCTAGATTTAACGAAAGCGTTTGACACAGTCTCTGTTCCCACCCTTCTCCTTAAATTGGAGTCTATAGGAATTCGTGGCAAACCACTGGAACTTTTTAAAAGTTATCTTCAGAATAGAAAACTAGCTGTGAAGATCAATACACACATAAGTGATGAGGAAACTGTTACATACGGAGTTCCGCAAGGCAGCGTGATTGGACCTACATTGTTTCAGATTTATATAAATGACCTTTGCACGCTGCCCCTACATAAATCGAGAATCTTCACTTACGCTGACGATACTGCGATCGTGGTCTACGGTAACACTTGGAGCGAAGTGAAGACCAATGCGGAACAATCTTTAAAAACAGTAGTGAAATGGTTGCAACTTAACCTATTAACCCTTAACTTGACTAAAACTAATTATATCCCATTCTCCTTGAGCTCCAGAACAAAGCCACCAACCGCATTTAAGATTACGGCACACACATGTCCCGATCCCAGTTCGTGTTCTTGCGTGTCTCTTACCCGTGTCACCCACACAAAGTACCTGGGTGTAGTGATTGATGACGGACTGAAATGGTACAATCAAATAGACAATACTATCTCGAAAGCTAGGAAACTTATTTATATTTTTAAAACTCTTAGATATTGTGCTGATACTAAAATTCTAAAAATGGTTTATCTATCACTATGTCAGTCCGTTATCACTTATTGCATCCCGGTGTGGGGAGGGGCCGCCAAGACTAAGTTTATTGAGTTGGAACGAGCACAAAGAGCTGTGCTTAAAGTAATGCTTGGTAGACCGTACAGATTTCCCACCTCACAGTTATATGTTGACTGTAAATTACTCACAGTGAGACAGCTCTTTGTGCTTCGAACCATTCTCAGAAAACATAGACAAATTCCCCCACAACATCAAGCGGACGCAAAGGGAAAGTTATGTGTCCAGTAATAAGCCACAGAACCGCATTCGCTGGACGCCAGTTTTACACTATCAGTTCTTTTATATATAAACGAATTTGCAAAATTCTCCAAATAAATGACCTTAATTATCATGAGGTGAAGATTAAAGTACAAGATTGGCTACAAGAACTGAACTACGCCCAAACAGAGGAATTGATTCACCGTCCTCAGTAGGTGGACATACTTACCGTACTGTTGCTTTTCGATTTGTTTAGCTACACAATTACAACAATAAAGCACCTTTCTCTTGACCAAGATTATCACGTCCGCATTACACTTACAGACCACGCTCACACACTCACACACACACATTCACACACCCCACATACATTTACTCACTTACTTTCATACATACCATCCCCACATAAACAATTTCTAATTTCTTTTATTTTTAAAAATTTAATAGCTTTTCTCTTTCATGTTTTAAAATTTAAAATTTAAATTCTAGTATTGAAACCTGTTGATCGTAGACTATTAATTGCATATTATAAGAACACACTATAAGGAAGGTTTTTGGTATCTTAGCGACAGCAGAACACTGACTCCTAAGTCACAGGATTACCTAGTTTAGGAGTCAGGGTTTACTCCATTTGTTAGACCTTTGATTAACTATTTAGATTAATTATTTACTTCTAAGAAATGTAAAAGGTTTTTGGTGTCAATAAAACATTTTTATTTATTTATTTTAATAATTATAAATTCAGTTGTGTTCAATACAATTCAATTGAGGAACACTTACTTTCAATACAAGGAAATTCTAAATATTGTGTTGGCAAAATGCTAAGGAGAATACGATGATACGGAATAAATTAATTGATACGTCACTCAGTACCGCAGAGCGCACTTGTCTCTTGGCTTGTGGGGGAATGGGAGTCGGGTCAACCAAAATAGGAACGATGTTGGATAACAATACTTTCCGGCTCATCATTGGTTTGCATTTGGGTGTAAAATGAGGCGCATCTCATCTTTGCGAATGAGATGAAACGAGTCGATTGTCGTTTATGGTCATCATGGCTTGACCTACAGCAGGGGCGCGGGGCGTATACCGCGAAATTATCAATGCAATAATGCGACACGCGTCGTCTCTTGCCACTGTTTTGTTGTTGTTTACCTGCCGTTTTAGAACTCAATGGTTGGTAGGCAAGATGGTAAGAGACTTGATGAATGTCATTGTTGATTTGAAAATTGGGTAGGTTTCTGGCGTAGGTCGTGGCGTGTGTCGACACCCTCGCGGCATGTGTCGAAATCCTCGTGCCATCCCATGTACTAAGTTTAGCGGTCTCGCTGCTGCTCTAAAACGGCGGGTATATAATAATCTCACCGATAACTATATATTTGAACCACTGAATAATATTTTCAGAATTGAATTTTCAAATCAAAACAAAATTGGACATCATTAGTGCTATTATTTGATTAAACCAGTTACGCGCCGCGTATTTTAACAGTCAAGTTTATTTTTGATTAGTTGACAGTAAACTTAAAATATATCGCAACGTCGTTAGAAAAAAGCGAAACGCAGTGACTTGCCTATATCATCTGCCTGCAAGATGACTTTTCTGTATCAACCAAATCAAATGTTTCATCAACCTTCGATTCTATTAAAAATCAATTATGATTCTTTGGAGGGCATAACCCTTCGGAAATTGCGGTCCTATCGAGTTAGTGACAAGCATCGTCCCTTTGTAAGTGTATTCCAATACTAGCTGTGGCTCGCGGCTCCACCCGCCTCGATGTCGATTAGAGATGCAAAAACATGACCCTTCTTCAACGAAGTCTGATAAGGTGTATTAATCCAAGGCTTTAGGTACTACCACCACTCCGAATTTATCGAAATCGGTATAGCTGGTTTTTGCGCGGGTATGCGCACACCCACACACTTTCGTATTGATTGTGATGAGACGTACGATCTTTGACGATACATTATAACGATACATTAAGCTTGACATTATTTTTGTCAAAATAATATCAAGATTATAATTGTAAGTAGAAACACTTCATTTCGGCAATAAACAAACTTCTTTTCTTTTTATACGTTATTATTATACTAAAAACACACTACACACTATTATACATCGTTCCAGTTTTGGGCACACAAATATATGCAGCATATATTATATACACATACTTAAATATTATAATGAAGTGAGGTTGTTGTGAGGAATTAGCAAGCTTCCCAGAATAACAGTAAAATAGACAAAGACCAGCAGATCCAAACAAGGTTTATACAAGATTCATATTATAATTTATAGTCACCCGAAAATACTACAGCCCTCCATACAGTATGTCTGAGAGCAATTTATAATATAACAGTAAATTCGAATAGAAGCGCTTATCAGTTAGCCGGTAAAGTTTTCATTGTTCTGTCTACGAGTTCCGAACGTCGTACGAACTTATATCCAGAGTACAGAACATGTTTGAGAATATGAGACCTTTGTGGTAAAAGATGAAATAAAAAATTAAATTAAAAAAAAAAAAAAAAAAAAAATTGAGGAAATTTGCTAAGTGCACAATTGAAGTCTATATTTATATAGTTAAAGAGGAAGAAGTTGTTAATTATATGTACTTAAAACTAGACTCGAACTGAGATAGTTACAGATTATATTGATTGCAAAATGTAAAGTAAGAAAATGGAGTGATATAATATCTTAAATCGTATCATAACAATGTAAAGTTTACCAATACTTTCCAAAAAGTTAACCACAGTTGTGAAATTCGGCCTTTGACATAATAAAGTCGCTCTAAAAAGCGAAAATAAATGTCTCAAGTATTTAAATGTCAGCGAAATTCGACATCGTTCGGTAATGAGTTCTTTAGGTTTCAAGACTTGTGTTAAGTGACTGGTGTTACTCAATATCGTGGTGGACAAAGATTTAATATCCAGAATTGCGGTTCTTGCCCAGGCCACCAATGCGACTTTTAAAACTTTCGTTCGCTTCCCTAATTAACCCAACTTAAGGCAGTTTGACGGTGAAAAGTCATCGAAACTAAAATCAGAATCATTTTATGGTTAACTCGAAGTGTAAGCCAGAAAATTTCGGCCTAGCCTTTTGTAATTAGGCTGTGGTAAGTAGGTGTTTGAAATTGTCACAGATAATGTGTTTCTTTTGGCGCTATTACAACATCTGATGAGTGACCATTAAATTTCGAAAATTTGTTTTATGAAGCCTATTTGTATCGAACCCTAGCAGTCAACCTGCTGCTTTATATTAATTTAATTCTATTATTTTAATTCGTTCATGTTGCCATAGATTAAATCATTTCCATCACTAACAGTTTAATCTTATTTACAAGTTTATCCGTTTCTATAGCCAGGCGCTGCAAATATACAGGGACAGTGGATCCAAACTAAATTAAACTTTTAATTGTTCTGTAATGAACACTTCTGTGCCTAACACTGAGTTTTCTGTTGATTTGTTTACTTTAATGCGACTATAAAGTAATTACATTCTGATTTAACAATTGAAAACATTGTTGAGTTCTCACGGTCGTTGTAAATTTTCGAGTCTCTACAATATTCACTATAAACTTAAATAAATATTAATATTTCTTTACATTCTGGTTACTTCTTTTTTCTTATATGGGATCTTCGTTGATGAATGGAATCTGTAAAATGGATATGACTTGCCACATCACTCCACGACCAATAAGAAAGAAAAGCTCGCGAGTGACATCGATATCTAGGCCGTTGTGTTGTCCAGTCATTGCTATCGGCTATCTAATACGGAAGCTACAACTACACCAGTTGATTGATCATTGGTTAAACTACACTAGTCGGTCCGTAGATGGGTGGCCATCTATGTCATAGTGACTTCTTCTGTTGCTGTAAGCATATTATCCTGTGGAGTTTGTTGCGCCGTTGCTTTTTCACCTCTAGAGAACTTGGGAAGCGGTGAAGGAAAATTAGGGTCTGCTCCGCACTGAAAGAGCAAGTGATTAAGCGCGATGCTAACAGGCTCCTTCACTTTTACTACAGTACTTACTACATAGGTACGATTCAAAATCTGTTTCAATACGTAAGACTTCAATAATAAATATATAACATTAAAAAAAATGTGTAAGCCAAATTTCAAAGCCATAGTTCCATAAAAAAAGTTTCATAAAAACTTTGGCCTTCCATCGATCGTCGGTTTGACGTGAAAGCAAGAAGGACAAAGATACGAATACGAAAACATTGCTTCTGTATATACTTAGTTGTATAATAGAAGGTATTAATAACTCTTTTCTGGGAAGCAATATGCCGTCCTAGCCTTTGCCCTACTATGCTGGGGTCGCCGGATAACCGAAGTCTAACCGGATTCAGCTAATTACCAGTGTTTTACAATGAGCGACTGCCTACCCGACCTCCTCAACCCACTGACCTAGGCAACACGATAACCCTTAGTCAGACTGGTTGTCAAATTTTCTAGCTTTTGACTACCTGTAACGTCTTTCAAAAATGTATGAATAACAGTCAGTCACAATTTAACGAAACCTGGAAGGATTTAAATTCTAAATTAATGAATTTAATTGAGAAAAAAAGTATGTAGAGGTGTTTATATATATGCAATAGAAAACGATTTAGTAAATAACATCATCTGCAAATGTAACTAGTTTCATAATCTGCCATCACTATTAGAGAGTGAGATGCTATACGTACTGTAGTGCTCCGTCTTGCCTCTTCAAGTTCAACAAGTCAATTTCATGACCTCAGACACTTGTTATCAGTTAAATCTATCTATAACAATGTTCAAGAGCCTACGAAACCTTATAAATCGTCGTAATAAATAGTCAACTGTTGCTATAAACTTGTAGAGATCGCGCACGAACGTTCGCCAACTGTACATTTGGAAACAGTAATGTAGCTGACTGTAACTACAGTCATAAGTGTAGTTTCCAGACTTGCGGGGTATTGTCATTTAATTGTTCGTGGTAAGTAAAATTCATTAGGATAAATTGGACAAGGATTAGAACTTGGACATCGAGATGGAATCGCACCGCACGGATCACACGGCTCAGATACAGAGTATTGACGTGATAAGCAATACCACTCTTCTATTACTTTAGCTAATTACCTGCGTTTGGCTGCCAATGTTGCAATAATAAAGGCTCTAATGTTAATAAAGGTCGTGACTGCTTGAGTATAAAAAATATAGTATTGTACCTAGTTTATTTGATACTAGCAGTTGCCCGCGACTTCGTCGGCGTGGTAAGAAGATAAGTTAATCTTCTTATAATTGACTTATTTACAATTTAACAGAGTTAAATATTTACAAGTTAAAAAAACAAAAAATAAAAAATAATTAAATTTATTAAATCAAAGCATCAAAAAATTCATCGGCATCGCTGACGGCTGGGAGTGTGCCCAAAAGGCTGGCTGCATTGCCACGTTGAATGGCACTGCTAATCCTCTGAGCGAGGTAAAAGCCAGCCTTTGGGTCACGAGAAGTTTCAACGAGACGCTTTGCTAGGTCTTTAAAAAGCGTTTTGGCACTCGGCCCCCACGGCCCAAAAGTTTCAACCCCAAACGGCTCAAAGAAGTAACTACCAACTAGATTACCATATTTGCGCCGTTTGAGGTTTCAGCAGCCGCGGCACCAGAGCCAGCGCAGCTCGAAGAGCCGGGAAGGTGAGATGGCGCAAGAGTATCGACACAAGTGGCGTCCCACACTAAAGGCCTACCCATCTTCCAAGGGAACAAAGACATACCGTCCGGTCTCTTGCCATCATCGCGTACCAAACCATTAGGTTCTAATACAGCAGGTACGCCGACGGCAACAAGAGCTCGACGGATAATGTCATTAATATTCGCGTGACGAGTATGCGACAGAAGATAAGTTATGTTAGGATTTAAAAAAAACTGACTCATTATTTCATCTATAAGCTTATACTCGTGATAACTTCTAACAGAATGGCGTATTTAGATGAAATAAAAATCTACTTCTAAATGAATAAACCTTGATAACAAAAATACTTATTTTGATCAGGCTTTATAGTAAAATACGAATATACCTACGTCTTGTTTGTAACGGCGATATAATTACATTTTGTATCATGAAATAGGTTATTGTGTCTAAACTATAGTAGTTAGATAGGTACCCTTATGGACTTCAAGTAGATATTAAAGAGATTTACAAACCTGTAGTACATCGTTTAGTTTTATTGTCAATAATTTTAGCAGCTTACGCAGAAATAGGATGCTGATTTTACACCTTTGGTTACAATATCGCATTTTTTTACGGAACCCTAATATTTTTCAAAATAAATTATAGCCTATGTTCAGCAGGGATAATGTAGCTTTTCAACAATGAAAGAATTTTTCAAATCGGTCCAGTAGTTTCGAAACAAACAATCAAATCTTTCCTCTTTAAAATATTTCCATAACATTTCTTGGACGCCAAGTCTAAGTCAGCTTTCTCGCCTTAGCCCGCAACTTAGTCCGTCCGTTACCAAAGGCAGGAAGATTAAAATTTCTATGTACATTGTTTCATAAGCGAAGGGGTCCAACATCTGTGTTCTGACAAGGGTACGGGTCATTCGGCGTTGACGGATAGCGTTGTCCTATTTTTTTATGTAAATCTTTTATATTATACCTCCATAGTATTGGATTCGCTTGGATAAAGTGTTTTGTTCCACCTGCCGTGTTTGTTTATTTCATTGTATTGTTAAAATATAAACATTTTCTTATATTCGGCCACGAATCAGTCACCTTAAGGGGATAAATAATCCTAGGGGATAATAATAACATTACATATTATTGTTTTTATCAATATTTAAAATTCTCTTGTTACGGTGTACTTATTTAAAAAAAAAACGACTCCCGTTGTAAAGAACTTAATCCTTGTGTCGCGAGAGGTTTCATAACCATTCAAGTCACATGCTCAAAGACACCCAAATTCTGGAAAACCATTCGTGGATCTCACAAATGATTATCCTACGCGGGGATTGAACCCACAACACGTAGCGCACAAGTGGGTTTGCCGTGGTTACCTCAACCACTAGGCTCACCGTGCAGTGTTGAACCTCTTCGAAATTTCCTCACTCTTCACGTAATTCTACGTACATTTTATATAGGTCTGACAATCGGAAAATATCTATTTTCCATTCCTCTAAATTACCTACTTTCTTTTATAAAATTAATTACTAACATCTTTATTTTACAGCATATAAAATGCATACAGCATAAAATTTTAGAAACTACTATCTATACCTAAACCAGCTTGCTGAATAAGCTAGTTCTAAACAAAAGAGAAAAAAGTATACAGTTCATAGCTTGTTAAAAAATTAATTCGTTTTAACATTTAAAACTTTTTTATTATTTAATAACCACGGTACTTAAAATATAGAGACGGACCCCTAAGATCTAACATGAAAGGCCCCATAAATTATAATCCCAAGTGCACTTCTGCGTAACTCGAGAATTCACCAACTGAGCCATATTACAGTATCCCAAAAACCTGAATTTTAAAACGGCGGAGTTCATAAAACCTCTTTTATATCTTTTTGCTGTCGCAGACGCGAAGTTGTGAACGAGTTAACCCTTCTACAGCTAATGGTTAGTGGCCAGCCCGAAGTGTTTCCTCCGACCTTTTAGGGAGAGAAAGTTCTGCGACATTATGTAGAGGGTTGAATGTGTCTTTATTTTGCTAGTTCCTTTTTGTGTGACGAATATCATTTATTAAGTGATATCACGATAAAGTGAAAAAATAAAATCGTAAAAAAATAATAAAAACACGGAATAGAGCCTATTTATATCATTAATTCTTTAAGACATCATTAGTATTTAATCCTATCTAGCCGCGGGGTTGAATCTAAACCGCTTTAAGTCCCACACGTTGGTAGCTTTTATAGTGAACTTCCTACTCTGCTATCTAGACACTTCAACAGCACTCTCAAAGTTTTAATTTTAATCATTTCGTATATAAATACATTTTTGTTTTGACTTAATTCCTTAGAATAATTTCTAATTCCACAAGACCATTATATTGTGACCGTCGCACCCAAACTGTTATTATTTAAACTAAGTCCAAGAGATTGATTCACTACTGCCTAGTGACTTAACCGTTGGATTAATGGCATAATGGCGACTGGCTCTGTCCATTGTTGGCTACAATACGCATTCAGCGGAGCGGAGTTAGCTACGGTAGGACTTTGTGGGACAAGCCAGGAATGAGAGCGATTTACAAAACAATATTCGTCCCGTGGACATTGTTACAGATGTGTAATACTATCGAAGTCGTAAAAGCTAAACCGGTATAAAAATTGGTCAATAACAAATCAAAGTTAAGCAACGGTAGTCTTGATTTTTATTTATTATAATAACGCTAACAAAACTAGATAAGATAAAAGTCATTTTTGAGATGCAGCCAGAGGGACGGACAATAGAACTTAGTAAAAGGGTTACAGTTTTTAGGGTAAAAACACAGCTATGCTTAAAAGTAAAGCAGAAGTAGATACATATTTGCACCGCGCATCAAGACATGGGTCTCAAGTATGAACTGCAAAAACGACTTGAATGTAATGTGTATCGATGTATGGATGTTTGTTCCTCTTTCAGACAGAAACCACTAAACGGATTTGAGACGAAACTTACCTACCGTGGTACACAGATAGTTAAAACCAACATTAACACAGGATAGTTTTCATCCAGATTTTATGTAGAGGGCGGGGAACTGCTAGTTCGTAATTAAGAATGGAACGTGTCTCCCGTGCCTTACACCCGATATAGCTTAATGGTCTCCTGTCCACACTTTCCACCATGTTCTCACTGCTCAATAAACACATTGAGATAAATCTACGTTAGATAATATTATGTTAACACTACGCCGATGGACCGATTAGTTTCGTGTTATCGAGTGCCTAGATAATTTCGATCTAGCTTGGTCACGAATACGTGACTGGACATGATAATTAGATTCCATTTTTTAAACACGACCTACATTTGAAATTAAATTCGTGAATTTGATAGTTTTAATACATCAATTTGAAATATTTTTAAGCCTACATCCTACAAATGCACGTGAAATGAATGTTAATATGCCCCTTATTTCGGAGAGATTTATTGTAATTAGCGAAATAAACTTCAACAACGCCCATGCCATGATTCTATAGCCCCTTTCACTCTTACCCCAGAAATTAATAGAGTGCATTTGTGTCATAATGTTGGCCTTTAACTTGTGACGCAATTTAGAATTGTAATGTTGGTACAATGTGACACTTTGACAATGTCACCATGGGAGGTCGAATATTCGAGTGATTTTTATTTTGAGGGCGCTTTAATGGTGTCCTGTGTTCTGGAGTTAAAACGATTTTTTGCGTATTTTAATTGTTGTTCAAATTATGTATAATTCAGTAAGAGTTTTTTAGTATCGTTTGCCGATCCCGATCCTTTGTATAAAAAGGCCTAACTAAGCTACTGCTTAGCAAGGCTGCTTTTGAAAAACTATGACTCATGACTCTAAATCCAATAAAAATAGAATAGACGTAGAATTTCCAAAAAGCTTATATCAGGAAGTATACAAAAACAACATGTAAAAAAACCCATTCACATTCTTCCAATTCGAAAAAATAACTAAAAAGCCACTTCAAACGAAGTCTTGTTCTAGTTGGGACTCTATTATAGGTTATAATAGAGTCCCAACTACAATATTACAACGATAAAACAGTCAAAGCAGTAACTGAGGGTATGAAGAAAAACTGTTAATCCTTGCCAGGCCTTGTCAAGCCTTGAACAGCACTCAATACCGATACTAAGTCCCGTTATGACAAGACCATTGGGGTCGCGGTAGCGAGACAGCACTACTCCTTATATAGCGACATCTCGCTTACACAATACCAAAGAACCTGATTTTATATGTGATGTACGCTGGTACCGTTTTTTTGCCACTCTTCAGCCGATAGATAAGCGGTCAGTGAAAGGAGTTTTGTTGAAATAAAACTTATTTACAGAGACACAGCTCATCTAATACCAAATAGTATTTTAATATCTATTTATTATTTAATTGGTATTTTATTCTGATAACCTAAGATTAAAAAACAAAGGGACCATTTGAGTGATCCACAAATGCTTTTCCTGAGTCTGAGATCGGTGGCTTTGTGCATGATTGTGATGACGTAACATTTTTGAATGCAGGACGCTTTCAAAAATACACATTATATCCAAATTAAAAAGAGAAACAATACCGAAAAATGAAGAAAATAATGACACATCTACGTATTTAGAGTATTAACATCACCAAAAATGAAAAAATATGTTACATTTCTGTACTTTACAAAAGAAACTGACGGTCTTAGAAACTAATCTTTCAAGCCCCATCTATCTTAAACATAGTCAAACTCAACTCCACCGACACATAATTAGCAATTCCTTTTAAAAGTTCTATTTAAGAGGTGAGACGTATCACGTCATAAAAATTACAGGCGACTAGGTACCTATGATGGTAACAAAGAGGTCTCTTGGGAATCTCGTTGCAAAGTAACTTTATCAATATATAATGTTTCAGAATAGACGCCAGGAACAGCGCTTTCAATAAATGTACCTGCTTAACTATCTATTAGCTTCATGTGGGTCCTGCGAAAAGCATTGAATACGTGAAATATCTTAACTCAAATGATAAATAATATAATGAATCCTACTACTATTATAAAGGCGAAAGTTTGTAAGTATGGATGTATGGATGTTTGTTACTCTTTCACGTAAAAACTACTGAATGGATTTGAATGAAACTTTACCACAATATAGCTTATACATCAGAATAACACATAGGCTACAATTTTTGAGGTTTCTAATGTGAGGTCGTAAAAATCACATTTTTTGCACTTACATTGCAAACGCTGACTGAATCCTACAAGATAGATAGAAGGCAGGTATAAATTATAACTTATATGTATCTTCTAACCACGCGGACAAAGTCGCGGGCAACAGCTAGTATGAATATAAAAATAGGTAAGTCTATTTATGAAGTGACGCTTGTACAAATTGCCCTATTGGTCGGAGGTTCCGCTATCTGTCTATTCGTCTGTCTGAAACCAAGCTTTATCACATAGAGCTTCTTGGTTAAGCAGTTGAAATTTTCAGCGAGGAAATATTTGAAATAAAAATCAGTTTCTGCAACGAGTACAATTTTTTTTGGACAATATTTTCTTTAATCGCTTTGTACGAAACAGCGTTAATAAATTGCCATTGTGTTGATATTTGCTTAGATGGAATGGAGTTTATCCCTCTTGTGAACCAACTAACAAAAATCAAAATTAGATTTTACTTACTAGTATATAAGTTATACATTATTGCCTACGTATAAGATTAACTTTGCATTACTTTTCGGTTACGTAAATTTGAGTCAATAACTACATCATTAGCTACTTAAAGAAGATATACTTGGCCAACTAAATTTATATGTAAACGAGGTTTTATATTTCTAGACTAGTTTTATATTCTGTAACTGACGTGCAATTTGGTGAGAAAAATGAAACTAAAAAATTCATCGATTTTAAAAATCTTAAGACCCACGTTTTTAAATGTCACTCTATTCAAATTTTATGATGTTGCGGGATAATTCGACGATATTTTAACGTAGCCAGATTAACAGATTATTTGGTTTTATGCCAAATTACTCATTCATTCGCCATAATTCGTTGCTATCGACATTCTTCGCTTCTTAGCCGTTGACTTAACTCAATATTTACGACAGACAACGTTCCCCACAATTTATTGCTTTAAATAAAAAGATTTATCGAAGGAACGCTGACTAAGGATCGATTTCACGACTTACATTTAAAACTGAGTTACTCTAGACTAAGTTCATTGTGACCGAGTTTCAATTTCGAGATATTTAGATGCGTTTTTATAGGATGTTTAAGAAGACGTCCATCGAATTCGCCACTATTTATTAATCGAGGTCAGATTATGTCTATCTTGTAAATTGAGTATCAAAATCTTTAAAACCAAAACTGAGATTAGTTTTAGCTAATCGCGTTCATCAGTCGAGCCCTAAGCTTTTTTGCGTAGAACAATTAATGGCAGGTATAACGCTATTAATTTGTTTCACTTTGATTTATAAGTCTAAATATGTTATCTTAGTCATTCCTACATTTTTCCTTGACGACTTCTGCTAAATCATAAAATGAGTAAAATTTAAAAAATCGTTGCGGTTTTGAATATAATAAAAACAGTTGAAAGTGAGTCGGTCTAGCGACACTAATGATTCCGTTAAAAAGGAACTTTAAAATCTTAAAATAAATTGGTAACCCGTCAAATTATGTTCGTGCTAACTGTTGCTGACCTTGATTTTTCATTTCGTTATTTATTGTTACAGTGTCCACTGCAATACGTCATTTGTGAAAAAATCCACAGTCTAGCTATCTCGATTCACGAAATCTTATCACTTTGATAAAAACCCTTAGAAACACAGGAATTTTGGCAAGGGAATTGCAGGCGCCCTGTTTGTTTTTAAAATGTATGTCGTTTGAGTATAAAAGTGTTCTTTTTTGTTGATGACGTGTTCTTAGTTAATTGCAACGTTTTGTCTTTCTCAAATATCCCAGTCATATGTAGTCGACGCAGTATAAAGTTATAAAATAATTCCATCGTTCACAATTCGACGAAGACATGCACAGTGGTACAAAGCATATCAAAAATAGAACAAAGTAAGAAAATTACAGTTTGTCAAATGGAAACGCCTTAGTCCAAGAAATAATTATACCTTGATGCCGGTAATACTATGTTATAGGTTAAAACGTCCAGTTTTATTTAAATACCTGTATTTTACATGAAAGTATTCGTTTGAACTTTTTGCTACATATTATGACTTCAATTATCTAGAGTTTTTATCATCGATTATTGAAGGGTGTGAGCATTTTGTTTAAGATTTAAGATTTAAATTCGGAATTATTTTGAGAAAAAAGTTTCGATCGCTTTTTAAAGAGTTCTAGTAGCATTTGCTTACTCTAACAGTAGTGGGTAATTATTAAAAAAAAAAACTTGGATAGCGTCTTTTATTCGACTAATAGAGAACGATGGCACTGTGAGGAAACCTGATTCCAAATATTGGAGTCAGTAATCGCATGCAGTTACAGTGGATCAATGTTCAACCCTTTACTATACCGAAAGATGTTTTTATATGCTATTTTATTATTGTTATTTACGTCATAAACGGTCCCAAAATTAATTGTTGAGAACTACGTATCCATGTTGCGTTAATTTACGACACACATTTTTAATTTTATAAATCTTTTTAAATGTATTTTGAAAATAAATAAACAGATATCCATTGTGCACCTGCCTTTATTCGCAGTTGACTTAGTGATTATGCTGTCCAGACTGTCAGATCAACTAATAGTATGGACGTATATTCGAAGCCAGTTTCCTACGAAACGATTCTATCCAGTCATTATTTATGAGAAATGTACATGCCACGGACTTGAATATGCGAGGACTCGTTTCTTGTTAGAGGAAAAATATAGATTTTAATGTATTTCTTCATTATTATGATTATTAAATGCCCTTATTGTCCCACTGCTGGGCAAAATACAGAAATGTACAGAGATTTCTTTATAACTTTTTTTATAATTTTTTTTATAATGTTAAAATTTCTTTATAATGTTATTATGTGTGGTAGGGACTAGTCTATATCTATCTGTCACGCGTTTAAGATTGAACCGTTAAACTGATTTTAATTGCGTTTAGTTTCGCCAAGAAAGGAGACATTTTTTTGTAACGATAGCTAACATACATTAGTAAAGTTAAGGAAAATATCCGATGTTTAAAATAAAACAATTGCCTTACTAGGCAATGTCGATCTCAATCCAAATGTCGGCACATGGTAGGATTTTTATTCTATACTAATATATAAAACTGAGGCGTTTGTTTGTTTGAACGCTCTAATCTCTGGAGCTACTTTCTCAAATTTAAAAATTATTTTTGTGTATAATAGACCATTCATCGAGGAAGGTTTTAGGCTATATAACATCACGCTGCAACTAATAGAAGCTAAGATACAATGGAAAATGTGGCAAAACGGGGAAAAATATTCATCTTCGAGGGCTTCCGTTCAACAATTCTAACTTATATCTTCTAACCACGCCACGCCGACGAAGTCGGGGGCAACAGCTAGAAATAATATAATGTTCTACAACTACCACACACCACATCTGATTCTAGTCTCAAAGTAAGCAATGCCTAAGCTTTATTATGCATATTAATTACTAGCTAGCTTGTATTATGTGTGATAAAAAACTTATAAATATTTTGCGGTTAGTTTTAAAATATAAACACAAGTTTTAAATCTGCCAAATGATAAATGAGTTATATGCTAAGCCTAATCATCTAATAATAGCGAATAACTAGTTCTAGGCCTTCTTAATGCAACCTAATACCTATTCATGTTCTTTACTTAGAACGTTTACGAAAACAATAGCTTCTCAAGACATTGTTTGGTCCTCAAGTGTACTTTTACAGGTATAGGAAACTCGGAGATTTCCTTCCTCTCGGTATAATTCTAGTAGCCGTAATAGTTGGGATGTTCAACGGTCATTGCTGTGGAACTTTCGAGATTCTTTTGTTTTAAACTGGAGATATCTCCAAGCCTTACATGAATTTGCATTGGAGATTTGTTTTTAGGATGTTGTAGCATTTTGTGTGTATTTTTCTGAATAGGTTTTCTTGCTTGAAATAGTTTTGTTTCTTTAAACGGGCAAGGTAAATGTGCAATGGTTTAATGAATACTTGCTTAGCACTCACTAATTTAATACGTCTTTTAAAGGTTTTTGTTCACGGGGTAGTGATGATATGACCGGATAATAGTATTTTTTGTGGATATCCTACTAATATTAAAATGCGAATTGTGTGGATGTTTGTTACTCCTTGACTAATAAACCGCTGATATAGACGAAACTTGTTATACATCTAGTTTAACGTGGATTGACGAATAGGTTTTAATCCCAATTTCAAGGTCCCATTTTCGATTTGTAACGGGCGGGCAACTAGTCTAATTCAGATTGCTCTACTTTCGGGCTACGGTCACCGATTGTGCAATGTAATAAAAATATATATATATCGTAAAATAAAAACCGAGAACAATCAAAATGATTTGGTAAAAGCAAACTGTTGGTTTAACTAAACCGATTTGGGTTCGTGTGAATTTTTTTGCGATAGCACATATGCTCCGTCAATAAATTTTCCGGACGTGAACACTTTTATTTATTTTTTATTAAAAATACATTTTTATTCTTATACAAGGGGTATTTTAGCGCCTAACTGGACTTGTGTACAAGAAATGACAGAATTATCTGCTACCTGACGTCTTTGGTCTGTAAAAAGGCGTCCCTGTACTTATTTAACACCTTAGAGTTATGATAGAGAACCTCTAGGGATTTGTTGATGATTTATACTTAAATGATGCAACGGTTTACTAACGCGTATCAATTTATCTCGAGACCCCGCCGTCGCGTCTTCTCATGATTAAGGACTCCGGTTGGGCTATAATAAGTCGGGCAATTCCGATAAATACGTTTTAGTATACTGTTTTACCTGTTCGAAGAGGCGGTTCGGAAGAAGTCATAACCAAACAAAAATTACAAAAAAATATATAAAGAAAGTCACACATCTAATTCTCTATGTTACATATTTTACCCAAACCTAAAAGTATTTCGTAACCTACATTTTCACCTATTTTCATAAAACACGTATAATTAATTATATTTCCCGTTGCTTTCTCAAGTAAAGGGATACTCACACCAAAGCATAAACAAGTTGAACACAATTGATCGTTACATTAAAAAACGCAATGTAAAAACTCCCGCGTTTTCTCTTCGAGATTTCGGTAATTGTCATTTAATTACCGAGTGGGGGGGGGGGTAGAAAAAATAAAGCTTACAGCTTCTTAATGGCCACCAATTTTCCGGTCTGTGGTCCCGAAACCATTTTAGTCTGAAACATTGTTTTAGCAAGTATTCGTTTAAAAAAGTGAAATGAAAATATTTCTTTTTTTTTTCGTCCCGCAAAAAATATTTGCAACCAGTGTGCTGTGAAAAACAAGTTTTGAAAATGGAATATGTATCGTTTTTCATGTTTAATGGTTTGTGTTATAAAAATGGAGAAGAAAAATGTAATTACCGGTCTGAAAAGGTTTATTATTAATATTTCTTCGACTTGGTTCACAAGGTATGATGAAATGAAAGTTCATCTTTGAAGTAGGTACTTAGATACTGCTCTTGTAAAATATGTAACATATTCTAATCATTAAGGATCCATGTATCATGGGTAACCCAAATACGTGTTCTTATAATGTATTCTGTCATTAAAAAAAAAGACTGTTTTTTTTTCTAATTGTATGATTCACAAGACACACATTAAACATTAATAGGCTAAATTGAAAAATATCATTTTAAACTTAAAACTTTTAATTAATTAGTTAAAGAACGAAGTAATTAAAAAAATAATCGAACAAGTTGAAAACGTTCGTTTTAATTACACGATCAGCTTAAAGAATATGAGAAACATAAAACTGTAGAAATAACAATAAACTGTAGTCATAAACATTAGTATCAAGTTTCTTAAGTTTAAAATATTTACGTGGAGTCTTATAGCGTTTAAATTTTGATGTATTTTCTTGAGAATGAGTTAATATACTAGGGTTAATGTTTTATTGTTAGTTAAACGATTTTGAACCAGAAAGGTGCTAACGGAGTTCAAATAAGTCTGAACAACAAGATTAAACGTAATGATAAATTTTAAACGTCTTGTTTTAGCTGTTCATTATATACAACCTGATGCCAGACCGACGGATAGACAGATACACAGTGGAAATGTAGCAATTGTGTTTAGTTTTTAATGACCTAATGTCAGGGCTCCGTCTACTAGGGGATTCAAAATGGCCGCAAAACAATTATCTGATACCGATTCGCTCCTGACCGATTTTACTTCCTTTTTTAATGACAATCTTCACCATCCAAAAAAATAGGGATGTATTTTATCCTTTTTAAATAAAACCTCCCCAAAAATGTAACCCAAACGCTGCGGCTGATGGTTTTAAATGCGAAATAAATACGAAATCATAAGTTGAAAATGTAAATCGTTGAACAGATGTCTGTAGCAGTTGCTCGGTTTATTTTTAAGCTTTTAACTTTCAACGAACAGTTTTTAAGAGTAATTATAACCTCGTCTAACGGAAGAATTGATTTGTTCAAAAAAGCTTTCGTGAATACTCTTCCGTTTTAAATCTAAAAAAGGTAGAGCGAATTGAAGGGTTAATTATTTTGTAGATATTCAAATTCAGGCAGTAACAGAGAATGTTCGATACGTTTTGCTATTAGTAAGGTAAGAGCGATAGAGTGATAGCGCTGTGAAAAATGTTTCAAACTTACTCTCACCAATATTGGTGAGGGCTAAGGTAAAAGTGGCTGACCCTTGCGTCATTGTCATAAATTGGCGGTGCTTGCTTTAGCTGGACGTTTTTTGACCTTGGTATCAATAATTATAGCTTCAATATAAATTTATATGTCACAGTTTTCACATATTTAAATTCATTTTGATTGAAATCATTGCAAATGGCGTGTTACTATCAAGTTGAGTTCAAGCCATTTCTTCTTTCATAGCAATAAAGGAGTAATAGAGTAGGGTGAATCTCCTTAGACATAAAAAAATCCTACTTAGTTTTTTATTTACGCATATATAAATACAATGTCTTATCCAAATTTATATTAATCTACACTATGTTCCTCTCATCCTTAATTACAGCCTACAAACAAAAAAACAAACAGTCTAAACGAGTAGTGTAACAAGCACATGACAATTGCACAAGCGTCTGCTTTCCTTCAAGCGTACGTGTGAAACAATATGGCCGCCGTTACGTCACTGCTACGTCACTGATGAGTGCTTGAGCTAATGAGGGGGTAAGTTGACAAAGCTGTGGAACACAAAACGAACTACTGTCAACAAATGAGACGCTTGCATTTTAACGAGGAAATAGTGTAGTGTTTTTGTATTTAGGTACTGTTGGGACCTGTAATTAGTTTGAGGTTAGGATTCTTTGTTTTGATACGAGCTTTCTAAGATAAGGAAGTCAATTTTATTTATTTTCAGTTCAAGTTACGGATGGTAACAAAAACAGGCATCCTAAAAAAAATATTCAAACTTTGATAAAATGTGTTTCAAAAAACTGATGTGCGAATACAGTTTTTTTTAACATGCACGGGTAGAGGAGTGTTTTTAGTCACCAAGCCAAACCCAATGTGGGCTATCGTGGGGTCGATCACCGCGTAGGTCAAGCGTTTGTGTGATCCACGAGTGCTTGTCCTGAGTCTGAGTGTCCTTGTAAATGTGACTTGAATGTTTTAGAAATCTCCCGCGACACAAGGATTAAACTCCTCAGTACGAGAGTCGTCGTCTTTTTAACCAACAAAAACGATTTTCAATGCATTATTGGATACACGCTACCAAACTAGTTCTACATAAAAATGTATAGCAAACAATAACCAGTTGCATCTACAGAACGATAAAAACGTATATTCACGCTTCCTTATTGCAGGGGGCTGGCCAGGGAGCTATGAATTTGCCTCAACATCAGATAAAGTACCACAATGTTATGCGTCCGTGACCGACTCCTTACGATAGTATTAACAATATGCAATAAACTCTGAACAATTGATTCAAATTATAGATAGTAGCATCTGTTACGCTTACTCAAAGCCCTTGATGTAGGAAGGTTGCATTTGTTGAAGCGAGATACCGATACCCATGAATAGCTCCATCTCTCTTGCACACTGACGCCATTTTTAATAGGTTATAGTACAGGCACTCGCTTTTAAATGTAGAATGTAGGTGTTTTATGAAACCTATTTTCAGGTGTATATTTAAAGCTTGCTATTGCTCGCGACCTCCTAGATGTCGGTTTATGCTGCAAAAACATTACCTTCCTCTGACGAATTCATTCAACAAATGCGGTTCAGTAGTTTGGGTATGATCAGGTAACAGACAAACACACGAACGTTAAAACTCGCATTTATAATATTGATTAATTAGATACCGATTTTTCTGCCTTGTATATTACTTGCTCTCCAAAAGAACAGTTTTCTTTTGGTTACGGATTCCGATGCGCACTTGTTGTTTTTCATTTTTTTTGTATTAAACAAAATCGAAAAATATCGTATTTTACGGATTAGGCTATCGAGAAGTTTGTAATATAAATTACAAATTACAACTTCAGCAAAGTCATAACCACACGTTGCATTAAAAATATAGTTTTAATATTATTATATGTGACTAAATATGTTTTCTAAATAGGCTCATAAAATCCATAATTTATAGACTTCACATTACTCCCTGCCTCATTTTCACGAAGAAAAATGAGTATCTATTAAATATCCGCGACATGATTACAATTAAAACAATATATCCTCTGTAATCAACTGACATGCAAATGCGTCACCGTTACGCGACAAACTAGTTTGCAGCCCACAAAACTATAAACATACCTTAACTTCTTCACAATAGAGTTGACAATTGAATGTTCTTTATTCAAGTAAACAAAAACTTAAATTGGGTTTCCAATGCTAAGATCACAAATTACGAATTTGGTGTTTTAAAAATGTTAACATTCTTATGCCTATTACATAAGACTTATATTGCAGCGTTTTTGTATTGAACAGTGGCAAATGTAAGCTGGTCGGTGCGCTTGTCCTTAGGGCGAATTAGTAGTCGAGTGTTCACAGTGCATGCTTTGAAATAAGACTATCTAGATAGAAAATGTAAATTTCCGTAAGTTTATGCACTGCGTAGGAACTGCCGCGGGCGAGTGCTAGCTTGATTACGACTTGAACGTCCGATGCCGACACTATTTCGTTATGACCATACCTATTAATTACCTTTTATGGAAGATGACTATTTAACATGTTTACAAACAAGATTTTAACAAGAAGTATGTTGTACATTATGTCACTATCCCCGAATACTGAAACTTACCTTTTTTTGTAAAGCGGTTGAATAAAGAACCGGCTCGGGGCAGGGAACGGGTAGTATCAGACTCTTACTGACTAAACCCATAAAGCGCATATTTTTCTATTCATGTACTACCGTACTAAAAGTATTTAATTCTTGTGTCGCACACAAACTCGAACTCGGAACAAGCATCCGCGGGCATGATCCTGATAAAACCTCGTTATCAAATAATTGTGAATCTGCTGTACAAAAATAAGATTACTGTCGTTATGAGAACTGCAATGACAATTTATTTGGAAGTCGTAAAACATTTCTATGAATTGAAGTCCAACTCTATCAGAATCTTGAAGACAATAAAATACAAAAGCTAAACAAACTAATTACCAAAATCTTCTCAATAAATTGTCATTGGAATTATGAAGCTTCGATACTTACTTCACACAGCAGCTTTCCTGCTTACTTCCCAGCCTATAAAAGCATATTATCAAGAAACCTGAACTGTCTCCGCAGGAAACGAAGATAGCTGAACATCCTTCATTTGATACATCGTGTATCGCAAACAAGTTCTTTGGCCTAAGGCTCTCTGTGTAAGAAGTAATTGCTTATTATAGAATAGACCTTATATTACATGTAGTTAGAAAATATTAATGATATTACGTGACGTGGACAGTAGTGTGTCTTGAAATAAAAGGAATTTGATGCGGACTGGTTTCTTTTCGGATTTTTTTTTTCTAATTTATTTTGTTAAGTTATTTATAATGTTTTTTTTTTCTTTTCTATGGTTGTCATTAGATTTTAATACTAACCCTAAAAGAGTTATAAAAAGATAGGTGTAGGATATGGTTAAAGGCACTTTTTGTTAGTATGTTGCTTACATATTTTCTTCTAATATAGAGACTTCTAATAACATATGGTAAACGGTAAAAGAGTACATATTATGTCAAATTAATATTTAAATCTTGAAACTAGCAATCTAAAACGTATCTAAAAACTAGTTTTTTATAATAGGCAATAACTATTAATTCCGAAAGTATACATTTTCTTCGTTAAACTGCACTGTTTTATCAAGTTCTATAAGGTAATTTGCACGGATAGCCGAGTGGTTCCTCAACCACTCGGCTATCCGTGCGTTTTGGCGTGGTGTCCTCACACCACGCCAAAACCACTGTGCGTGTCGTGTCGCGGTTTTGATCCCCGCTTAGGACAAGTATTTGTGTGATCCACAAATGCTTGATCTGAGTCTGGGTGTCATTGTGCATGTGATTTGTATGTTTGTAAAACCCCCCGCACCACAAGGTTTAAATTCCTTAGTGCGGGAGTTGTTTATATAAAAAAAACCTACTTTTCGATCATACAATCGTAAACAAAACACTACCACCTTGCATAGAAGATAAACTTTTCATTTCACCTGCCTCTCGTAGCATGACAAGCCACAATCCAGTATCCAAACAGTTCTTGTATTTTGGATGCAGACGTACCGACCGAGTTTTATTCGAACTATAAAATTCTAGAATACGGAGGCAAGACCGCCGTATTAAGTTGTGACATACATGTGCAGCTGGGGAGGTACCATCGGTTTCGACTTCTGTAGTTCTTTGAGCGAGAATTGCGTGACTTTTGAATACTGTTCGCGGGTGGGTAGGTTGCTTAATTAGTTTCATAAATTAATTATTTCTAAGTACTAAGTGTATCAAACTAGTGAGCTTTAATACGTTAACCGAAAAAAATATCGAATATTTTATTGCCTCAAAATAAATTAAATAACAACTAAAGTCATTTATTTAAAGTAGTACTATAGACTACATGCAACTTTTGAATGTCAATTTACTTAGGACCCAGGTTTGGCCATTTTTGAGAGAAAAACAAATGCGCAAAAAAAAAAAAACTTTCTAAAAAATATTCATGGCTACATTTTACCACACAAGGTAGAAAAAACATCGAATTAACAAACTTACTCTTACATCGCCATTTCTCACTTTTACAAAAGACCCATGGTAGTATCAACAATACGTTTCAAATATCATCATTTCGTTTTCAATATAGTTGTTAAAAGCTTCTCGCACCTGCAATAAGGAACCCGGCAGAATACTTTACGACAGAATTTAAGAACTGTATCCTTACATTTTGAACTCCAAATAATTTAGAAAACGGTACCTAAAAATAAGAGTTTGATTGTCATTTAGAGTAGTTCGTTGCTTTTATAACTAGGTGTCGCTGTGCATTGAGAGCGCGTTTCTGAATGGCGGTGTTAAGATTTTCCGCGGTTTGGTTGGGTCGGCCGGTACGGTCTGTTCACGATAACTCTGGTTTCCCTTCAAAACGCATAAATCTTTCGCCTTTTACTAAAGATTTCCGTGGAGGGGAACACTCAAATGAGTCTTCTCGTATTTTTGATAGCTCTACTTCGGTAGAGTATAGATGTCATACCAAAAAATTCTCTAGAGGTCCAATAACTATCTCTAAATAAGATTTGTAATGGGAATTATTAAAATGAATCTGTTGGCATGTTATTCTCATATTTTAGAGCTCGTGTTCTTAGATAACAGTTTAATATTGTTGCAAATAATACATTTGAGAAAATCATAAATCTTATCAAGATAGTCAAATTATAAAATTAATGTCACAATTTTATAAATTCGTACTACAATGGCTTGCGCTTACGCTAAGTGCCTAGAAAAGATAAAAAAACCCTTTCTGAAATATTGATAAAAATATAATCCTCAAAGACGAAAAGGGTAAAACAATATAACAATTTATCGATACCAAAAAAACTTTCGTTCAGTACAGCCCGCGTCTCGATTACTCTGGAAAGTACTAGAAAACTTAATACAGAAGTTTAATACACTGGTACATTCGCACAAAAGAATTGGCGTAGCGGCAGCTGCCGGCAACGGTTAGTGTGGTTTGGCAGGTCGCAAATTACGCTTTTTGTACATTTGAAACTTGGCAAGTACATTGCCTCCGTGGAAATTGGTATGTTATTGTCGATGCTCGCTATTCAATTGGAATGTGTTTCGCATTTATTTTTCTGTCAATTTTTTTTTATCGTAACGAGTTAAAGAGAAATCTTCTGTTAAACAATTTTCTTTATTATTCGTAGATTTTAAGCAGATACCAAATTGCTTATCAATTCAATAACTTGAGGTATAACAGGTATGATCTCACTTATTAAGTTAAAACTGCAAAAGTATGTGAGTTTTGCATTTTGTGAATGTTAAAATGATGAATTTCAGGTTAGTCAGCTTTTAAAAACAATCTGTGTAGTATCTACATGTTATGTGTAGCGTTGTTAAGATATAGTTTAATGAAAAGTGGGAAAAGTGGGTTGATGAATTGATATGTATTCTAGGAATTCTAAACTCTACCGAAGTAGAGTTATCAAAAATATGAGAAGACTCATTTGAGTGTTCCCCTCCACGGAAATCTTTAGTAAAAGGCGAAAGATTTGTGCGTTTTGAAGGGAAACCAGAGTTAACGTAAACAGACCGTACCGGCCGGAAAATCTTAACACCGCCATTCAGAAACGGGCTCTCAACGCACAGCGACATCTAGTTTAAAATTTTGTAACTACAGATACAACGCCTTGAGACTGTTATCTCTATTAGATAGTAGTATGTACTAGCATGAATTTAATTTTAAATTGCCTACTAATGATAATTAATGCTCAAATCAGACTGTCTTTCTCTAAAATAAGGAAATGTAACAGAATAAGGAAGTTAGAACATTTAATGGACTCCGAGTGAAAGAAAGCGTAACAGTAATTAAAAGTAGTGTAATTGAGAATAAAGAAATTAATTGAATGTGCTATTTATTGCATAAACGCTTATAGTAGAAAGTCGATATTTCACTGCAATAGAAACAATTCGCTTTCAGTAGTGTTCATTGAATAATGCCGCGGTAAAGAGTTTGCATTACCAACTTTCCTTTATATAACGTAACTGGTTTTATTTCTAATTTACGGCGTTTTCAATATAAATAAAAAGCCTAGAAATTAAAGTAGTAAACTTAGTTATAACATGTACCTAGTGAAAATTTCAAGTTACTCAATAGTGGATCTGAAAATTTAGGGAGACCGAAAAATGAATTAAATCTTAAAAGGAGGTCTGATATACAAAAAAACACAATCAATTAATAATTTCCAGATTTTAACCCACGTTTTTAAATGTCACTCCATTCAATTTTATCAAAATCGATACAGCCTTTTTTATAGTTGCAAGTTGCATTGTCATTGGATTTGAAGCTACCCTGAAAATTTTAAACTGGTAGCTTGTCAGGAAGTGCCTCAAAATGGAGTTGCAAAAATCCAACCACAACGAAAAACAAACAAGACAAGTAAATGTATAAGAAACTAGCTGTTGCCCGCGACTTCCTCCCCGTGGGTAGAAGATATAAGTTATGATTTACACCTGCCCTGTTTTTTTTTACATTTTCCATTGTATCTTCGCTCCTATTAGTCGCAGCGTGATGGTTTATAGCCTAAAGCCTTCCTAGATGAATGGTCTATTCAACACAAAAAGAATTTTTCAATTTGGACCAGTAGTTCCTGAGATTAGCGCGTTCAAACAAACAAACAAACTCTTCAGCTTTATATATTAGTATAGATTGAGTGTATAAAAACGTGGGAAAAAATACATTTTCCCTATAAAATAGGTTCTTATGTTGGTTGTTGCTTGTGTTGCGTATTACATATTATGCTGTTTAACTTGCTATTGCACATTTTAAAGCAAATAACTTTCAGAGCTCACAGCGTCACTAAAATGTAACTTGAAAACCGAAATCAGTCTTTCAGTTCCTCATTTTCAAGTGCTTGTATAAAGGGACCAATTAATTTGAGTACGATGTTTGTCAAAGTGATAAAACATGGTCCAGGGTAGTATTAAATCTGGGTTCTCAAAATCCGCTTAGCCCAACATCTCCCGTACCGCAACGGCCAGTCATTAAACACTAAATTCCTTTCGAAGTATTGTGACCATGGTTTTTGGGACTACAAACTGATTTATAAAATGCGAATTGGCAAAATATGGAAGAGTTTAAGAAACTTCTTAGGATTAATTTAATGAAGTAAGCTGTGTAACGAAAATGTTTTGTGGTAAACTTTCGAGTAAAATTTGATACTTCTGTATTATTTATTGGCTTTCATCGCTAACATCACATATTTTTATTGTACTCTAATCTTAAACTTAATCCACATTTTCGGAGATCTTTAATGCCCCGAACCAGAAAGCAAAATCCGAAATCATAACCTACAAAAATTGACGGCTTAAAAAAGTATTTCAACAATCGCTTTAGAAATGCCAAAAAATTGCGCTCCCAAATTTTTGAATAGCCATGTTTTAGGCTTCCGAACTTATCCGGGCAATACTAAAACTTGAGGGGCTCCTAGTTAAGGCCTCGCCTACCTCAGAGAGGCCCTTTGAGCCGGTTGCACGGATGCACTGAATACCCACTACCCACTACCCTCAAGTCTCCTTAAAACGCGCTCATTCCAAAGCTTTAAGTAATAAACTTTAAGTGAAAGAAATTTCTGGATCGCAGTTTTGAGCATTGGGTATGCTCCGCAAAAAAAATAAGTGTATCAAAGTTTTAGCTTATTTTCATATGTTTTAAACAATCGTTTGCGTCGAGTTTTCGGGAGTTGGTAAAGTTATGCTCAGTGAAGTTTGTTGCTTTCTGTATTACTTTGAGAGGTGAGCTTGTTTACTTACTTTGAGTGTTTGTGTTCGTTTTTATTGATATTAGTAGTACATACATATTTTGGTGAGGAATTTTTGGTTGTTTCTTTTGATGCTGTGCTTTATGGTTATGAGGGAGAAGTGTTTCATAAATAGAGTTCAGTTCAATCTGGTATGGTGTATTTTCATGTGACTCGGTTAGACCAACAAAAGTTATTTAAAAAAAAGACGTTTACATAAAAATTTGATCCGACAAAAAACTCATCTTAACATGCCTAATTGTTATCTCAAGACCTGTTTGTAACAATGGGCAATATAAGACTGACATATTGTTATCAACACATTGTTTGCTGTTGAAAAATAACATGATTTGTTGGTAGTATTTTAGGGATCCGTAAACTAATATTGATAAACCTATTTTTTTAAAAGAATATAAAATATAGTCTATCCTTCTTTTTTGCATTTGTTCAAAAGGAAAATAAATGTAAATAGAAGATATTTTTCCTTGACATATGTATTTTTTATTTCGTTTTCAAATGTTTGTTCTCAATAAGAATTTAATAATTAATTTCCGTTTCAACTAAAAACTGAAAATATTAAAACTTAAATCCTCTTTGATAAAATATCTTACAAATCTGGCTATAAACTATTCACTTGAGGAAATTAAACAACAGCTCTTGGAAGGTAGAGCGGAAGCTATTGTACTAAGATGCTTCAGACTGGACTTCCAACTAAAAATTAATGACGAAACCCGTTTCAGAGTAAGTAAGAACATTTCACTTTGATTTCACTACTGTTTAGGTCCGTTGTTGGTTATTGTAATAAACGTTCTAGATTTCCATTTCAATTTCATTGGGGTTAGTATTATACGGATGAAATATACCGAGTTCTGGATAGACTTTTCTTCTAGAATGATTTTGAAATGTAATTAGTGGATGACTTATTTGACCAGTAAAATGCCTCATGATCTGTATTAAAAAAAAAATAAGGCTTCGCTTTTGTTATCTTAAACTTTTTCCTTCACAAAAATCAAATATAGAAAATGCACTTGTCGCGGTGTTTGTACTGAAACTCCTCCGAAACGGCGTGATCAATTCTCATGAAATTTTGTGTGCTTATTAGGTAGATCTGAGAATCGGATTTTTCATCCTCATAATTGTTTTTTTTTTTCATTCGTTTATAATGTATACACGTATAAATTTTAGTGCCTTTCGTATATGATGCCTTTTTGAAATACTTATCTATTTTCTCTTACAGTTCTATTCCCTCGTCTTCCTTTACTAAGTGTGCCATCCTCTCCATCGTTCTCATATTTACAACAACCATTACTTTCTCAATAAAATATCGTAGTGAACCCACTTCGAAACTACAATATAGTTCTCACGAAACATGCTCCGTTGTCCCAGCATCTACGTGATGTATTACCATGATAAACAATGTATTGAGAATTTTATTGTACCCGTTGAACTTTATACCGTTATGCAATACATATTGTATGGTAGTGGTGACAAATTACTTTGTTACTGCTATTTTAGTAGCACCTTATTTTAGTTTTGCTGGGTTTAAGGTTGACATTAGAGTCAAATCAATTATATTTTTTGGATCATTTAAATTATTTAGAGTATATGGCCTAATTGCTGGGAATACGCCACCTTCTGTTGATAACATTCTCCTTTGCTTCTTGCCCTTTCATGCGTATATTGTCTGTCCTCAGCCTACTAGGATTTTCTACCCATTCATTTAGTGTAGAATTATTAAAGACTTCCCAGAAAAAACTGAAATCCATGAGTTGTATCGATTTTATTAAAGAAAGACACAACTATGGGCAGTGTAGTATATGCCTCGCTTCCAGAATTTCATCAGTTCTACGTGGTGACGTCACAGTACAGGCACCAGGAATAGCTTTATATTTCTGGTAGTCTATATCAAATTTGCATGAACTTAAATGAGAGTATCGTTATTGGGCACGTTTGTCTCCGGACTTTCACCCCATCCAAGGTTAGTTTGCATTTCCACAAAATTTCCTAGGACCATTACTCAATTAGGTATTATTGGGTAAAATTGCTCTTAAATTCCTGTCATGGACGAATAATTTATTGGGTTACTTACCAATTCCAAATACCAGGCCTTTTAGTTGATAGTGTTTATATTAGATAAGGATCTATGGTTTAGTCTCAACAGTAGACTAGAAATATTCAAATGTTTCTTTTCGGAATCGTTTGTTTCATTCTACATTGTTTATAAAACTCAGCATTAACATTACATGCACTTTTATTCCATGCATACTTCCATCATCTTTCTCTCTTCAAAATATATTGGTTTTAATCAACTTAGCCTCCCTTTAGTAGTACCACGACACCCGGTCCGCCATCTTCCTCAGATTCAGTCTAAATCACCTATCTTTTAAGGTCATCGGTCATTTGAGCCGGTTCATGGTCTTCACTCACTGAAATATTTATAACTACTTTGAAGTATTTTATCAAGTAATCAAAATTATCTCATAAACCTCCACCATTATTCAAAACATTAAAGCAAGTAATAGAATAAGGTCACCAGGTTACAGAATTCAACATCTCGACATATCCTGTCCAAAGTTTTGGGGCACTTACCGTCCAAATCTAAATTTTAATGAATACCCAAGATAATGTAGTTACATTCAAAACAAAAGTCATGAAGATAAAACGCAGCAGGCCATTCAAGAACACTCGTAAATAACTTAGCAGGCCCGAAGAAGTTTTTGCGAATAAATGCAAACAGCACTACGCAAGTAATGCAACCATATTTTTCGTATTTTGCAGAAAAGTCCTGAATGTTGAAGCCTTCTAAGACCTATCAATTATTTTTCCTAGTAACCGTATCTTTTGTCTTTAAATTATTTAATAACACTTTGAATTAATTAAAAATAGGTATAGGAAAATGCTTTTTTATTCAAAATAATTGGTATATTATTTTACCCGCAGCAAGCAACAGTTCATCAAATATTATGAATGGAAAGTCTACTCATTACAGTATCTCTATTTAATGCATTTACTAAAACCTTATCCCTTATATTGATACAGTATGGTTACCCTACTCAAAGGTAAACCCCTTCTCCAAGACAAAACATAAACTTCTTAATTTATAGCTAAGAAACAAGTAGCTGAAAAAAATGTTGTCACAATGGACTGACGTTCACTTTCCCGCGCAATTTATTCATGAAATAAAATAAAGGATGTATTGTTTTGTGAGAATTCTAATTTTGTAGGACTTTGCCGGCAAAGACTTGGAAGTTTGTAGAGCTTTCAATATAAAGCTGTACCCAAAATTGTTATACCGATCGTTTGTTACATCTTTATAATTGAAGTTTTTTAATAAAGTGAAGTGTTTTATAAAAATAATACTACTAATATTATAAATGCGAAAGTACTTGCAAAAAACGACATTATGGATGTATGTGTCTTACTCTTCCAGCAAGCGCTATTAAACGGCTTTTTAATTTAGATTTAAACATAGATAGTTTTGTCCCAATATTATGTTTCCACGGGATCATTCTCGATTTGTGGCTAGCATGTAATTAAATATGCTTATATAGTGAACTAATGGGTACGTCTATTTGAACACGACGTTATCTCAAAGAACACCAGAAACGTCTGGCAAAATAATATATGAAAAAAAGTTTCGACATGACATAGAAATACAAGTAAGCGAAACCGCGGGATAAAACTAGATTTCACATCAAAATCAAGAGCGTATTTTTCTGCTTCAAGTTTATATCATGGTCATAATAGTTCTAAAGTCTTTCATCGCTGTTGTTAAAATATTACTTTCGAGTTGATTATTGCTGTTTCTTTAGACAGAAAAATGAACTATCACAGAACTGGGGCTTTCCGCTAAGAAAGTCTTTTACAAAGATATGGTTAAGACTTTTTTTTACTTTTAAAACAGACCTTTAATCACTGGAGATTCATTTGAATCAATTGTAATGGAAATTAAGCTCTTAGCTTTTAACCCTTCTTTTTGTTAATTTTTTTGCACCTCGTGATTTACATGAAGTGGTCTTCGAAATTAGAGTTTTAGAATTAGGAGACTGGGAACGATTCTAAAAAGTTTTATTCAGTATTTTTGTGACTCGAATTGTATATTTTGAGGATTGTATTTAAGATATTTTGAGGTGTATTGTTTTGCTAATATTAGATTAAATATTGTAGAGTTTTGGTTTTATATTTTGGTAATAGAACTAAATTTGTATTAATTGTTTATTATCATTATTATCACATAATATCCTTTTTCCATTTAATCCAAACTAACTTCGCATTGTTTTTTTATGCTTTCAAAACAAAACGACTAAATCAATTTTGATAAACTTTACAAAAGCTACTCTCTGTCACAATAACCAATATCTACACAATCAATGCCGTGGGCAAAAACGAATGTTGGCAAACTATGAATGGATTAGACCTAAAAATAGGAGTAAGGACATTGTATTCAATACTCCATTACCTGAATATTTGTGTAATAAACAAAAGGCTATAGGAAACCTAGTGGTTTTCAGATATGAAAAAAAAAACAAGATACACGCGAAACATAATAAAATACACGGGTTTATAACCTGATAAATATTTATCTGAGTTCCGTAAAAATTCTCGATCCTCTCGGACAAAACAAAAAGGTGGGTTTTTGTGAACACCCTTGGCAGGTAACGGGCGAACGATTTTGTATCAAAATGCGTTAATATGTGTAACGTTTGGATACAGGGGGTGTTTTTTTGTAGCCTACGTCGTATTGTTTGTAAGGTTATTAGGGATGTTAATAGCTGTGATTAGACGTAAGCGGTGTTTAGATAAGGATTTAAAGAAACCCTTTTATTTCAGTTTCATTAAATAAATGTTTATTTTTGTTTGTATGCGCCTGTTTTGTATTGGAATGTGTGTAAGTAGCTTGGTTGGCGCAACTGATGGCTGATATTTATTAGTTAGTGGTCGATATGGTTATTAAATTCATTGTTATAATTTTAAACATTTTCATGCTTGAAATTTGCTTACTTTAAAGTTATGAAACTTAACAATTCAAAATGATTAATTCAAAAAATTCAGAAACCACTTTGCGCGGTGTACATTAAGTACATTATTGCGACTCAAAAATTTAAAGCACACCATTGAAGAACATATTAAATTATGATCGCGGCGTCCGCGTCTTGTAGGTGTGCCGTCTTTGTGCATAGTACCTGCGAGTTGGGCCATGAAAAACGCGAGAAATATTTGCAGCGTTTTTTTGTATTTTAAGAATTGATATTAAAATTCAAATTAGAGTGCAAAGTGTGCTATTAACTGTGTAGTGTTTGACTGCTGTGCGCGAAGTGTCGCAGGTTTGATCCCCGTGTAGGACAAGTGTTTGTGTGATCCACGAATGCTTGCCCTGAGTTTGATGTTTCTGAGCATGAATGTTTGTGATTAAATTCCTTGGTGTAGGAGACGTTTATTAAATAAGAATTAATATATGTGGTTTCGTCCTGCAGAGCAAGAATTTGTGTGATCTAAGAATGTTTGTTCTGAATCTAGATGTATTCAATATTCATGTCACTTAAATGCTTATGGAACAGTCGCGCGATACAGTAATTAAATTTTGCGGGAGACATTATAAAAAAGTACTCAAAATTATATATCTAATGAAATAATATTTTTTCACAACAATTTTCGTGGCCCCAACCGAAAACTGTGTCACTCACAGACGCAAAGCCTTTCTGCAAGATTACTTTCAGCGATATCTTGATACTGCGTACAAACAGACGCAGGTAGGGTTGCCACACACGATATGTTTGTGAATATATATGTATACCTACGTCACTATAACGGTCACACGCCGGCTTGGTAAAAAAAAAAAAAAAATTTGGAACAGTGTATGTCCCAATTCCATTTCAATATTAAAAAAATCCTTGTTCTTTTTAGTGTAAAAGTATATAAAATAATGTTGGATACATTGCTAATTGAGGAGATTAAACGACTCAAAATTTTGACCTTTTTAAAATCCATGTTTCAAGTTAGTAAATTTGCGTCTAGGATCTCAATAAGTGTACGTAGTGATTAGTTTTATGTAGTATATTAAGCAAATGTTTATTTGATGGGGATAAATATAACTCTTAAATTAAAAGAAAATATAAAAAGATATTGACCAAAAACAATTAAATACACTTAAAATTCTGATGGTTATCTTCACGTTGGTAACCCTGCGTGGCATATGATGAGGTATAGCCTATGAGCAACCTAAGGGAAAAATATAAGCGCGGTACCTCATAAAGATTTTAGTGGTATAAGACAACGGATACATATTTTTTACTTGATTGAATCCGGTTAGGTAAAAGAAATTCATAACACAAATACAGCTACAGCAAAAATATTATATTCCATTGCTACTAAAACTTAGTTAATAAATTAAAACGTAGTGTAGTGTCCAATAACTTTTCTAACTAACTACACACGTTATTACAAAAATAAAATGAGAACTTTGAGAAAATTGAAAGTTTAGAAGTCAGTCGTGGACAGAGTAATTATAAATATTGACGACGACTCTGCTACTGTTTCTAATTACAGTTTCTTTTTACTTTTAGGTTTACTGGCACGACTTAAAGTAATATTTTTAGCGTGTATCTTTGATAATATTGCTTTAAGAGTTGGCACTCCAAAAAATTTTACCTCTTCGGAAGATGGCGCAAAGGCATCAGAAACAGTCCGATATCATGAACTAACTAGCTGCTGATCGCGGCTCCGCCCGCCAATCCAAGGCGTCAGCTATCTCCATATCAAATTTTATAGAAATAGTTCCTGCCCTTTCGACGTGAAAACTCTTGCAATATAAAAATATTATAAATGAGATGACTGGAGTACCAGTCCTTTTAATGCTATTCCTGATAATGTTTGACTTAACTTTTGGTTTTCTTCTCCAACAAAACGTGAAGCAATATAATAATATTAAACGGATAAATAAACAAATACATATTATTTACATCGTCACAATTTTTTCCACTTCATCAGTGTCGCAAGAATAACTAGATTGGCAAGCTTAGATCCCACAGTGAAGTAATCCCTTCAAATAGGGTTGTATCTTGCAAAAACGTGTTAGTATATTGTTACTGCTAATAGAAGCTTCAGGGGACCGTTAGGGGAAAAGTGAAGGGTGTGGGAACGCACCTGAGCCTCATAAGTGGATGGATTGGGGAAACAATGATGTAGAGCAAAAATTTACAAGCGCTTTTGAATTTGTTACTTATTTTAGGGTTAAGATCAAATCGGTTGATTAGGGTATTTAGGATTACCCTGCCTTACCAAAAAAAACAAAGGTGTTTTTATTACGATATCAGTCCTCTTTCAAAATACTGTAAATCAATAACTAAAGATTACTTGATGACTTTTACTGATTAATTCCGATGCAGAACATAATTCTAAAGACTGACGATGTTTCGTATAGAACCTCTTTTCTGTCCTTTTTTCTTGCACAATATTTACCCAAAAACCTAATTCCAATAACATATCATAAAAGACAGCAGATATATCTTCCATCGAAGATAATGCTCGAACTCGATAATTTAGAAGTTTAATGACGTCATTTTTCGTCACCCAAGCCTGGTTTATCGGCTTATTAAAGCAAAATGCGGCTATTAAATAAATATCGCACCATCTTAGCTTGCGGGTGGAGCCTTAAAGTGTACTATGATAAGGTTGTTGATGGGAAAAGTTATCTATGGCCGAGAAGTGTTGTTTAGTACATGTTTTGGACGGGAATTTATAAAAATAAAAGATCAAGAAGAAAAATTTTTACTTGATTTTTTTATGTTCTTATCTGAAATCGCTAACAAAAAGAAAATAATATAAGATTAATTAAAAAACACAACTATAAGAAACGGCTTGATGTCAGACAACGAACGGATACACGGATTTTTTTACTTTTGGATCGGGAACCCTAAAAAAGTTGCCTCCTCCCTTTTTGTGTGTTCCAGCTATCATTATACTTAATTTGATCAAAATAGATTGTGCGATATAGCCAAAGCCATACAACCGTAAGGAAAAATCTTCTATTTTAATTTATAATACCTATTAAAAGTTATTCTATGGTCATCAGAATCTCAATAACATTTACCAGGATACAAGACTTCCCTACTACATATCCACATCCCCACAAAATCACTGCGGAACCCGCTTGCATAATTAACGACACTTAGAAAACTAAGTTAAATTAACCAATTAAGCATTCAGGCGCTCTGTGACGAAGGTCACGTTATGTGCGCTTGAGGTGTGACCGATTTTAAAGGAAATTACCTATAAATCATCCCCCAGGCCTTGTCGACACTAACATGACTTTGGCTACTAATAATATTGTAACTGAAATGTTTGGGAAACGTTGGATATAGTTTTTTGTGTCTTAAGTATAAATAATGTTTCTTGTAGTCTGTCCCACAGCATCAGTACCAATAATATACCTAATGTTTTCCTGGTTCTCTGGTTTATACCACGATATGTAATCAATTATTCTTGATCCTGGTTTACAGGAGTTGCAATGGTGGGCACGTATGGCGAGCTTATCCCATAGCATCAGGGTATTCCTAATTAAGCCAGACGTTACAAATTATTTCAGCCGACGCCATCCCATTGAACTTTTCATTAGGTAAAAATGGAGCAAAGAAAATAGTCTCATAATTATTCTATCAAAAATTTAAAGGGGCAAATTCTCCAGGACACAAAACCAAACATTCAATAAACCATATCCCAATTTGTAGTCACAACACCAAATATCCATCCTCAACAAATAACCCTCCTGTACCTATGCGGTCCTATTCAACCCGTAATTATGTAAATAATTATAGCACGAGGTCTTCAGAGTCAGAGGTCTAACGATGCTTTTAACCCTATGACCTGGCTTGGTTATTGTTAATACGTAATCGCTTTATAAGCCATGTTTGTGGATTAACTGTGTGTTTTAATTGAGTTACATTTTACATGTGGCGGGTTTTCTTGTACTTGAGGCGTGACACAATTGAATGGTTTTGTGGAAGGTAGAATGTGTGATTGATTGAGAGTTTTTACTGATATTGGAATATAGTCCACCTACAATTTTTACACGATGATTTGAATTACAAAATGTCAATTTGATCATTGATTTTGATTTTTTTGGATTCCGTACCTAAAGATTAAGAACCTCATGAACTGTAGTAGCTAAAGAGTTAGCTAAAGCTAGCTAAACAGTTGAAAATTTCACAGGATGATGTGTTTTCGTTGTGGCTATATCAACAAATACTGAATAGAAAGATCGAGGTTTTTACGGTCATGAATTTGTTGGTGGGTGACCGATTTATTTATCCTTGGCCTATTTGTACAAATCCTGAGTATGGCGAGTGTGAATCGCACTCTTTTTTATTATAAGACAATTCAAACCCAGACACTAACAAGTTCAATACTGTTTCTTTAAATAAGTAAATTTTATGAATAAATGTTCAGTCATTTTCTATCAGAAATACTCAGACTTCACAATGTGGAATGTTTAAATTCCTGAAAGCATATAAGTAGCTACGTAACTCACATGCGCAGTGGAACACGAAGAATAAACTTCAGTGACTGATTTTAATAATTACATTAAAACTACGCTCTCGCAGTGAGTGCTAACTGTAGTTGAGAACTTTTAATTTTTTGAACTTGTTAAACGTGTTAAGTTTTCGAATTTTGCGACGATTCTACGAGCATGTTGATTTTTATATCAATCCTTGCTGATTTAAGGACCGGTTTTTAGAGTATTTTTTGGTGAATGTCGAAATTGGTAATTTATCAATCGTTTTTACAGTTCCATACCCAAAGGGCAATCCTATTATTGAGGCTCTTTTCACTGTCCGTTTATCACCAGGCAGTATCAGTTTTTAGCTTTAGTGAATGATATGATTTTTCTTTGATATTTTACTTTAAGAATAAGCCATTAGGACAGCGAAACCAAAAAATCAAGAAGAGAGAAGTGAAGTGAGAAAAATAGCTATTTCTCACTTCACTTAAAATGGTTCAAAACTTATGAAAAGAAATACCATAAGACTTGCATATCCACTTTCTATGTCCCATTTCTTGACATCCTAAGATCCCAAACCCAAACGACCAAAGCATCCCATCAGCACAAACCCTATTACCAGAACTATGCTCTTAAATGTGACGATGTATAATCAACGTTAGAGGTCGATTTGACCCTGCATAACCGTTACATGCTTAATGACGGGTACAAATGACCAGGCGGGTATAAAACATTGAACTAATCTAAGGTCAGTATTGTCTTTTGTCAGGCAAGCCCAGGAAATGTTTGTTGTTAGTTGTTTAATTGTTAATGACGGTTGTAAGGGTTAATTTTGTTTTTATTTTTGGCTTTAATTGTAGGTGAATTAACTTATATAAAGTTTTTTGAGAGAAGTCTGAAAATAATCTCACCTCTCTTATTAAATTTGGACTCAAGGCAGGCAGGTGAAGAGTTGCATCTCTTTTTCACAGTTACCATAATACAAATTGAAATTGTTTTTCGGATTGTGACATGCCTGTAAAATCACAAACGATTAAATTAGAGTGGAAGTATTATTTTTACATATCAGGGTATACAAATTAAATCAATAACAAGTAATCGATTTTAGAGATGTAAAAATCCACGCTTTTAAATGTTCTTCCTTTTAAATTTTTGCCCTAAACCCTGAAAATTTCAGCCTGCTAGCTTATCGGCAAGTGCCTCAAAATTGAGTTGCAAAAATCAAACAAAGAAACAAGAAAAGTGAGTGTATAAAAACGTTGGCAAAATACAAGTCCGGTTGTCGCTGCTTATGCTCGGAAGATATGCTAAGTCAAAAACTATGAATCTAATTATGAATAAAAAGACTTTTAAATATAAACTAACCTTAAACAATTCAAACCAGTCCTTAACATTAGCCACAACGAAGGTCGCATAACATTTCGACACAAGCCATACTTTAAAACCACAGAATGATGTCATTTCGTTCAAACGAATGTTAATAGCATTGTTTCACTTCCTTTCCCGATACATTAGCATATTATTTTAGCCGGTACTAGATCCTACGATAGTTTCTTTGGTCTACGAACAAACTGTTCGATTCTGTATAAGGATAAGTGGTGTTTTGTATCGCTTGTTTCATGTTGATAGATGTTTGCCGAAGGTTTTGGCTAATATTTTCTTTATTTTCCTTAAAACGAGGTTTTTCATAATAATGATCAGCAAAAACTCGCCTAGTCTGCTACCGCTTGTTGCGATCATTGTCCAGTCTAGTCTTACGGAGTTCAGTTGAATATCACATTCTTCTTTATTGGGTAACACAAGTTTATCTTAGTAAAACTGGCTGAGCAGAGGAAATAACAGAAAAAAGGAAAATGCAAATAAAAAATTTAAAACTCCTTTTTCAAAATGGTTTAAAAACCTCCTCTTAGTTTTACGGCCCACACTGGATCCGTGTCTCAGAGTCTCGTTTTTAGTATTTCGTTCAGGTGTTCTCGCCGTAATATTTTACAGCACACCAGCTTTTAGTTACCAACTCCTTGCGATGGCACGTACGTTTTTGATAGGCCACAGCCCCTAGGGAAGGATCCAGTTTGCTTTTGAGGTGAACCGAAGTTTGCCTAGACTGTTTTACGTTTAATAGACGGGATAGTTATAGAGAATTTCGGAGGAGAAATATTCAAGTAACTGCATGGCTGCAAGCCATGTTACTGTACAGAATTTGTGTTTGTTACTGGTAGCGGCAATCAAAATTGAAAGCGTTATTTATAGAGGAATGATTTTTGTTTTGATTGGAATGCGTATCAAAATATTAAGTCAAAACAAAGTCGCATAATAAAATAAAATAAGATTTTTTCAATTTCTCAGCAAAGGCCATAAATAAATTCCTCCACTTTGTTCATATTATTATAAATATAGTACCAAATTGTACTCGCTTTTGCCATTTCTCATATTTGCAAAAAGTTAAAATAGCAGCTACTTTCCCTCGGTTCATAACCGACCTCAACAAAAATACCTTTGCTTCACGCGAAAAAAAAACAAGTTCCTTATTGTACCTCATTCAACGAACGCACCTGTTGTTATTACAATGAAATTTACAGTCCATTTAATATAAGACATGCTAAAATAACCCTTATTATAATGACATAAGAATCTTGTATTAAGTCATGACAGATTACCAACTGCAGAATACAGGTTCCAGATTTTGGTTCATAAAATTAATGTGGTAACAATTCAAAATTGGTTCTTAACATCTCAAGAATAAAGTTGAATGTGATATGCGAGTTAAAATAAAAGTATTTAGAATAACAGATGCTTTGTTTAGTGGCATTGTTTAAATTGAAATTTGATTCCACTGTGAATAGTTTGCCTGTACTTGTTAAAAGTAGACTGTAGTCACGGATTGGAGGTAAAACGATTTATATTTTAACTTGGGTTTACATATGAGAGAATTTAATTATAGAAAGGTCGATGGCGAATTGTTTAATTGCTTAACTATTTAAATTGTCCGTGATTAATTAAAGTTACCAAAAATATTTGGGGCGAAAGGGTGCGCATGCTTGTCCTTATAAATTGACCAATGATTTGTGATTTGGTTCGTTTACCTGGTTTAAAACCCGGTTTGTTCCCAGAAAAGGCAAAATGTTTGTTTTGATCTTCGATATTTTATGTCTAGTTTTTATTTTTCTGTTTTTTGCTATGATCTTTGTTTGTATAGCGCTGTTAAAAAGCACCAAATATTCGAATAAACCAAAATTTGTATATGGCCTTAGGCAACTATCTACCTACATAATAACAATACATAGACGTTACTACATAAAGTTTGTTAGAATAATTAACAATTTCCATTCAAGTGACTCAAGACAGTATCCTTAAAAACGAATATATTTAATATACGACCTGCTTAGTATTAACGTACCAACATTAAAAAGACAAATGGAGGGAGACCAGTCTAGACATCTTTTTATACTTTATTCATTAGTAAAAGCAAGATGCATTCATTTGTATGTGTTTTTGTATTAGATATAACATTTGTAAATATAATTAATCTTTGCTTTAGTTTTTTGCGATATAATATCAACGTGTTTGTTCTTATTCAGACGAGCAAAAAGATGCTTTGGATAAGGGCGTTACTTGAAAAACCTCTCTTTCTAAGTATATTCAAATGATCCTTTATTTTATAAGACAAGGGCCAAGTGCCAAGTAAGCAGCAGCATAACAATATCGAAAAATAAATTCAAAATTTTCGTTCACTAAATTCTGCACACCCATCCATCAGGCAGCACGTATCTAACTTCAATATCAGAACATCACACGCCATGTTGCAACGTTCGCTAGAATTTATTGCCAACGTAAACATGCTGCAGATTAAATTCCAAAATATATAACTTTCAATCAACGTCTCACGTAAAGGCATCACCAGACTGAACTTTTAAAATTTTGAAATATTACTCAGCTCTGCGATTTGGGAGGCGGTTTCAATCTAAGGAGGTTGCGAGCTATTCCACCTATAAGCAGTTCATGAAGGTTGCCATGGCAACGACACGAACATTGAACACATTCACAGATGTGATTAATAACGAACTATCATCAAAATATTCTATTTAATGAAAATAAAGTAAGTGCTTATTTCAACCCCTTATACACTATAAACTATCAGAAATATTATATTTCACAAAACAAGAACATTTTATATAGAAACTCTGAAGGTAGGTCGTTTATCACCTACGAATTGACGCGGGTGACTCGTGATCCTCCAAGGAGCGACCGCGTCCAGTACAGACCACGGTATATCTTTTAGGATCGATCAATTCTTATATACTCGGTCACGCACAGGAACCTATATACAAAAAAGGAGGTTATTCTATTCCTTTAAATATTGAAGTTGAAGATCTTCTTTTTCCATTAAGCGTACCACCTCTCAAAGTTTAACTGTTGAAGTTGGAGTAGGATGACGTGCTATCGTAGTTTTTGTCTAACTTCTATAACTGAAAAAATTCACTTACTGCCCAGCTAAGGCAGCGGGTCCTCCGAAAGGGTTATCGTGGCCCAGGTAGACGAAGGGCAAAGGAAGCAACATGGATAGGTTTTAGTCATTAGAAGTCTGACAATCGCTTTCGCTCAACCCAAAATGGAAGAAGTCATATGATGTTTTCTCATCCGGGAAAAAGGGAGTAGTAGCTAGTCTATTTTCGGCTTAGGTTGAACGACCAGAAGGTTTCATATTTAAAGTTTGACAAACCCTTTCTCTTCTATCTTCTACCAAACCATAAACCGTTGCGGAAATCTCTCATATCGAGTCGGAGCATCGATGCCCGCGGATCATCCCCAGTTTTACGACCGTCCGAAGTGGAATATAGGACGAAAAAACCCGGATATACCCCGAAATAATATCTGGAAATACGAGCTATAACCGATGAATTAAACTCCGAGACTGATTTGGTTGTGATTGCATATTTTGGAGACAGTAAAGTGAACATTTCAGGTTTGTTAAAGTCTAAATTAGGTAAAATATGAATCAAACTGAAGTTACTTATTATTAGTATTTATGTCTCTCATAAATTTTTGGCTGTGTAAGAAGAATAAGTACTGTGATAGTAAATTAATTATTTACAATTAAAACAAAGGCAGCGCCTTATTTAAAACCAATAAAAGTAATCACTCTATCACAATATTAATTTAAAGCTGTATAAAAATATGGCATACTGAAAAAAATTCAGAACAGTTCATAATTTTAAGCATTTTACTTACAAGAATATTTATTTTTCAGGTACGGCCAGCACATTCCGCTTCACAATAAGGTCAGCAAAATTAAATTAAATGTTTGATCTCATTTTTTATTTGCACTAGTATTTTGTTGTTATGTTTTATCACAGTAAGAAATTTCATAATTATATCTGTTTATCTATCGTATATTCAATTTGCAGTGGTGGCTTCTTTCCAAAAGTGAAAAATGATTACCTATAGTTCCACAATTTTGCTGTCACTTTGTCGTTACTTTAATAGCGCTTAAGTTCACATAATAGTACAGTAAATTATCGCAGTTGCATAATGCTGTTTAGAATATTCCGTTGCCGGCTTAAGCCTTACTGTGATATTTTTATGAACCTCAATTGACATAATGTAAGATAGTCTGTAAATACTTATTAGACATGGATTATTTTATCAAGTAAAACGGTGTCGCTTATAAATACGTTGCGATTCCATTTTATTACAACCATGAGAAAATAAACAAATCAACATTATAATTTTTGTACGGCTTACTCTAAATCTACGCGACTTTAAGGTAATATTTGAAAACTTTGAGACAAGAATCGAGGACCCTTATTACATCTAAATAAGGTCTAAATTACAACAAATTAGTGCTATCATAACACTGTGCAACTGTGTCGAGCAATTGACACCTCAAAAGCCCATGAGATTCGGCCATGCAAGAAACAGATATAACTTTGCGTTTACCAAACTAATTTACAGCTCCTAATGTCATAGAGATAAGGTTGAATTCCTGGTGGTATTGAGTTGGGTGACAGTTTGGTTATGTTTGTAGGTATCTGCATGAATTTAACTTTGACAAGTTAAACCTCCTCAGTTGATACATGGAGTGGGTCCATAAGCAGAAGAGCATTTGACCCACTTCGCAGGAATGCCGGTGGGAAATTTTAGTGTTTAACGTACAAGACACATTTCGTAGCGACTGTTTTGCCGCCGGTATGTAGTTGCCTAATGAGAATTCCTGGGAACAGGCTCTTTTAAGTTACTTTAGTTGCGGGGAATGATTTCATCAAATTAATGTTGTATTATGAATGTTGTCGAAGGATATTAGTTCACAGAACATGATTTTTATTTTGAAGAGAATGAAATATATAAATTATCACGCAATTTTTTAGAAATACCTATTGCTTTACATAAAAAATTGGATAATTTAGCATTGGATTAAAAATATTTACCGACCAAATAAATAAAACAGAAAATAATATTTAATTGAATAAAAACCGTTGATTTCTTCGCATGTAATTTAAACATCTAAAATCCTAATTTCACTTACAGAATATCAACCAATCCGTTCAAAAAGCCTTACTAGATATATAAAAGCTTACTATATACTATGTAGGTACAATATAAAGTCTTTACCTACATTTTCTGCCTACAGGACTGACCTACAAGCCGGCCACTGGCTCAGTTCAAGAAAACTTAAATTGCTTGTTAGTTGCTTTTATCTTAGCAAAGTTAAAACGTACCCGCTAAGCTTCGGCGGTGCAGTTAAAGTTGTTGCTAGGTATTCGCCGAAACAGATAATCTTATTGATTCGGCTGTTCTGTTCACTTGTATAATCTGTTGTTTGTATTTAGTGCTATTAAACTGTTAGTTTAATGGTGTTTTTGATGAGTCATTTTACGAAAATAATATTAAGAGAAATATAGGTTACAAGTAAGACTATAATTTTCTTCGTAAAACGTACGCTAAAAACTAAGTTTGAGTGTTATGCTTTTGATAACAGTTTTCTGGTACAGAATGTTTTTGATATTTCTATACAAGGTATTTACTCTCTCATTTGCAAACCGACTTTATCTTGATCGATCATAACGAAACTTTTCAATCGTCAATAACAATAAACGTACATTTAAAATTATTGACAAAAACAAATTCACATTAAAGCGATCCCAAATTCAAAATTAAGTGCGAAATTATGTTTAACGAACTCACACCACGAACAGCTTCGTAAAAGCCGCTACACGATAAAAATATGAATACATACGTCACCATACAGCACTAGTGAAGCGAATTAATGAAATATGAAATGCGCCGATTGCGGTCGAAACATATTTAAATCGATTCGTCCATAATAATTCCCGTTGCTGATAAATCGACTGTGCCATTTAACTATAGACCGCATTTGTTTGAGATTTCAATTAATACTGTTTACCGATGCTGTTTGCGTAGAAATTATGTGTTTATTCACTAGTGTAAGTATCTATATGTTGTGTTTGTGGCGTCTAAATTATTTGGCCTACTTGTGTATGGGTGTTGTATGAAGTTCTGTGTTACGTAGGTAGGTATATGGGTTTAGATTTATCTGTAAGATTGTTTTGATAAAGCATCCATGATGAGTTTAAGTGATGATTTGCAAATAAAACAGCAAAGAAAATGATGCCTTAAATAAGTAATTCAAAATCAGAATCAAATGAAGAATTTTATTATTTTATTTTGTAAGTATTTCTTCTATTTAGGGTTTTGTTATAATTAACAACTTTTCCCGTGTTTTTATTAAATATTCAACTTTAAAGCGCAACCACATCAATCAACACAACAGTGTTAATCTAACAAATAGATACATAACATATTAGTTTAACAAAATTGCTTGCAGATCTGTTTACTCTAAAAACTCTAGAATGCATGCATAAGCAAATACTTCAGCTATTACTCATAATATGCTTCATGAATAATGGATTTATGAGCTTTACATCACCATATTGAATTAAGATAATAGCTATATATTATGCCGAGTTAATACTAGTAAGATGATGTAATAATATTAACAGAAATAAGGAGATTGCATGTTTGGAGAGGTTGACTGAAAGTAGGTCAAATGCTCTTTAATAGTACCTAAAGTTCGTGAATGAATAATTATAATAAGAGTATTAACATTTTATGTTACGAGAAAATCAGTAAACAGATTTAAAAGTGGAGTGCTCCATACCAGTCTTGGGCATCACGGGTTGAAGAAACGTTATTTTTGGAGCTGTAAAATTTTGCTGAAACTGAAAATGGAAATATATTTTATTGGTCTCGTATGCCAGATCTTAACCAAATCAAACAATTGAAAGGCAAAAAATTGGCCTTGAAGTAGAGGTTGAGTATCCTCAAAACATCTTACTATATCTAATAAGTACCATCACTAGCATTTCAATAAAGATGTTTACCGCAGCATCGGATACAAGAAGAGCATAAATTCCAAAGGTTTACAGGTTCATTCTCTAATTCCCACACGTACGATCCCGCTTCGGTTGACCCTGCCAGTATATCTAGCAAAACTTGGCAATGTTCGGTTATGACAGCCGGATTTATACCCTCGACGATTTTATATGGACTTATTTCGAGTTTAAAATAGTCTTCAAGTTTTGTACGTAGAAATTGTGAATTATTGAGATTCGACGTGCGAGTTTTGGAAAACATCTTCTGTTTATTTTGAAGATATTGTTGTTGAGCTTGTTTTGTTTTTATGTAACTTTTGCATTTTATGTTTGGATAAAATAGGCACCAAAAATGATTTTAATTTGACTCAACTTAGATAATCCACTTCATTTGTTTTTGCCTTTGATTTTAAATATACGGTGTATCTGGTCTGTATACCAACCTGATACGTAAAACCAGTGCCAAAATTCAATCTTTTCCATTCCATTCCACTCCTTTAATCACTTTAACGACTCAAAAAATGTCCCGTCCCGCAATATTTGCCACAAACCTTCACGTCAAGGCTTTCCAACGAATCGAAATCCAATCTCTCAAAAAATCCGCGTAACATGTACTGCAAACCCTAAAAAACCAACAGCACATATAAATCCAATCGAAACTTTAAAGCCAGACGATCATGCAGGTGCTGAAGGAAATGAAAAGCAAACTGCGGAGCACATCTCATTATCACCACCTAATCCAGGAGACGGGGACGTAAAATATTCATTTATTCGAAGCACAGATCGTACAGAAATAGATACGTCAGAATTGAATTTTAAATGTTTTAGAAATTAAAAGTAATGATAGTTTCAAAATATAAGAAGACTTAAAAAGATTTTTCTTAAAATTTTGTCCCTTCGAAACAAAAAATCTGGAATCTTTTTAGGATGGCGTCAGTCAAAGCTATAGTTACAAAAGGATGTTTCTAAAAAAATAATAATTTTCAAAACATTTTAAATACTTACTTGAAAATTTCTAAATATATTTCGAACGAAAATAACCATTCTTTATTTTGCTATATCATTATGCCTAAAATGTACATTAAAATCCAATCATAAGCCTGAACAAATAACTAACTCCAAATCCTCAAAAACATTACAACAATCCTCACACACAAACACTTAATCATCTTTAATGGAACATTTCGAATTCAAGAACACAACTACAGCCCAACATAATTACAATCTGTATAAACTCTAGCTTTCATATCATTTCTGCAAATCCTCGACAAAGACTTTTAGACTGCAGCTCGGTCGATACCGCATAAAGTTTAATTACAATTTCACCGCAATTAATACAAGTACGATTCAATAATAGAAACTTCCCATGTTGCCTCCAAACTCCCTCTGCAATTTATAAATCTTTGGCGAATTCAACTTCTTGGGAATTGGAAATTCCCATTCGCCCCCGACCCGATTGTATTGCTAATGAAGATGTGATTCTACCGACGTTTTATGCACAAATTGAAAATGTTCAGAATCGCTTACTCGGAACTCGATTAGTAAGATTAATTGAACTGGATTATTCGATTTGTCTGGACCTTTTTATTTAATTTTCGAGATTTTATGATTCCATTATACGTTTGCATAAATTATTTATTTTCTTAATGGGATTCTTTCACGTGATAAAGTGATCTCATGAATGTTATGTTAATGACTCGTTTAATAAAGTTACGACGTCTAATTAGTTCAGAAGCGGCCGTCAGTTTTCCTTTTTTATGCCAAGGTCTAGTTATACTTAATAGGAAAAATGAATTCGTTCAGATTAATGTGAATCTCTTGCATACAGTGTCTTTCAGTTATTGTTTTAAATAAATATTAGGCCAATCTTCCTGGGCCATTGAATTGTATTCAAATAACTTCCATCCATCTAAGTAAGACTGGAAAGGAATAAGTAATAGCATCATTTCCTATATAATACGGAAAATGTAAACCATTTCCTAACACGGTATCAATCTAAGTTTATAACAAGAAATCGTAACTCACGACTATCAAGTCCTGCCCGGGGGGACGACGGAATTAGTTTCAATGTTGCATAAATCTCATAGGTTTGTGTATAGCAATTTCCAAGATGTGGTGTCGTGATGAACAAATGCGCGACTTCAAGGGACGATGCAGGGCGTTATTGGGGCTACACGACCGCCGCGGGCGGAAACGAGAGACGGCGAACTGTGTCCATTGTGGTGCGGCTGTGTTGCACAAAAAGAGAGGAAATTAAATTGTGGTTCTACTGTTCATGGTGCTAGGTTTATTTAATAATTCTATTATCTTTTATCCTATTGACGAAAACAATTATTAAAAAATCTGTGTTTGTGTCAGTACTGAGATCACTTGCTACTTCAGCAGTCTTTAATAGCTTCTGAAAATATTTCTTTTTTCTGTTTAAAACGACAAATCATTCAACATCGTTTACATAAGTAGCCCGATGGTTATATAAGTTCCAGAACTTTTTATACGATTTCTGCCTACAAAATCCAAAATCTCTTTGTACATCGGAAACGGGTTCTCTCCATAGCGGGTAGCGTCACATTGCATTGTCGCCGGCGGCAGGACCGTATCCCCGGGCCGCCGGCCGGCACGCCTGCCCTATGCAAATATGCGACCCCTAAATTGATGGTAATCCTACCCGGACAATATTGTGACCTTCCAATTGGATGTGGACGAAAACCACGCGTTAATACATCACCGATGACAATTTGCATTTTGGCGAAGTGTTTTGAGTTCGCGTTCGTACTTAATCACAATTTGAATAGTTGTGTTACCTTCGCTATTTATTAACTAAAAAATTGTGTACAATTTTTCCAACTACGACGGCCACCAAATAGGCGAAAAACGCTTCAAGATAATAGTCTTCACGCTTGTTTTAATCCATTTACCACGTTAATTAGAATTTCTCTTAATTCAATTAGTACATAACATTACTAGTGATCAATACATCGCAGATATAATTTATTAGATAAAGCCTCTTAGCCTTATTTGCCAAGTAATCTTGATCCATTTATGTCAAGAGTGTGTTGTTTTCTAATAACATTGTGTGTACACCCACAGCGTCTTGTAGACGCCGATGTCACGCGTAATTACGACCATGTTACGCTGTACTGTTTGTATAGAATTATTTTGTGTTTGCTGATCTTTAAATGCAAGGCATTATGATGATAAATTGTTGCGTTTCGATATAAGATTTGATTTTTCTGGAGATTCAGTTTTTGGTTTGGGCATATTTTTGTCTAATATCTTTGAAAGAGCATACAAAAACCAACCAACAAATCATTTCTCTTCAAATCTGTATCTGACCCTATAATAATACGTATATATCTATCTATTGGGAGCAACGTGATGACTCCCGGCCACCGTAGGCGGACTGTGAGTGATGGGCTGCCGAACAGGGTCAGGCTCGTACCGGACGCCACTTTCGCGTTCCACACGCCCCAAAAAGTGATGCTAGTTTGAAGGAGTCAATTGATGATTTTTCATCCAGAAAAACAAACAGTTTATATTATTACATCAACATGTACTCAAATAATCTCATAGTATAGCACCCAAGAATAATCTATTCGCTTCTTTAAAATTAATCACTTTACAACGACCAAACTAAAAAAACGCATATGAAAGCACAAGTATTAAACCAACACTGTAGTCGAAACTAAAAATAGCACTATAAACACTAAATCGTAACAGCTTTTCAACAATGTAGGCACCATAGTCGTAAAAGTACCGTTTAAAACCCCTAACACGCCACCACTCGCTGTAAACCCGGATTACAACCAACGATTATAACTCCAAATCATTCGAAATTAAATGCAAGGAGGTTTCAAAAGAATTGGTCCTGAACAATGGCCCATTCCTGTTGTTCCAATACTTGTGCTTCAAGTTTTAGAACTTTAAAATGGAGTGCTTTGTTTCCAATACCATAAGTGCTTAGGTCTCTTTTGTGTTATATTTCAGCTCTAGCTTTCGTGTTGGCGAGTTTGAGTTTCGCGACGTTAAGTTTTTTAATAAAATAATGGACATTTAAGAATAGAACTCAGTCATTGTTCCTTGGATTATTAAGTTTCTTACCAGAAGGAAATAGGCTGTTTTGCACGGGAGATGGCGTTATGTTAATTGTATATCGCTGTCTCTTTTCTACATTATATACATAAGAAGAACTTATAGTACACGCAAAGTTCAGAATTGAAAACAAAAATAATGTCTCCAATTCTGCCTCATAGAGGAACTAGTCCTACAATTTTAGTTCAACCGTCTTGCCCCAAAAAGATGCTCAATATGTATGCTTCATACAAAATGTATGAAAGGAATTCACGCGATTTTATCAATTCAATCCAAATTACGAAAGAGTAACTGCCAAGTGAGAGAATTCTTCTATAGGATTTTCAATTATAGATAGAAGATTAGAAGATATTTAGGTACTAATATATAAAGCTGAAGAGTTGGTTTGTTTGTTTGAAAGCGCTAATCTCAGGAACTACTGGTTCAAATTAAAAAAATCTTTTTGTATTGAATAGACCTTTCATCGAGGAAGGTTTTATTCTATATACCATCACGTTGCGACTAATAGGAGCGAAGATACGATGGAAAATGTGTAAAAAACAGGGCAGGTATAAATTATAACTTATATCTTCTAACCACGCGGACGAAGTCGCGGGCAACAGCTAGTTATTTATATACGCTAAATTTTATATCTATTTTTTATTTTGGGTCTTTTAAAGGTTAATCCCAGTGTGTCTTGACATGTGAATATGTATATTATTCGTACAGATATTTAGTCACAGAATATAGAATAGTACTACGCTTTAGTGAGTGATTTATATGTTTGTGATTATTTTTTTTGGTGTTTTACATTGATTTTTAGTCACGTTCTTCATATTTTTACCCAAAGAGGCTCATCAAGATTGTTTACCTTCTTAAGTACTTAAACAAATGGAGCATTGTTTTTTATCACCAATCAATCAAATCAAGAACATCAATCCGAATACACAAATCTTCACAGCAATATATGCTCATTTGTCTTTTTAATCATTCCTATTAATTGGTCCACTCAGGTAATACTTTTTTCCAGTCTTTTGGATTCCTTTTGAAATGATCAGTCAGAAGTGTAACAGCAATTATGATGTTATCTAAAGATTAAGGGGTAGCTTTCACACTGTTCGTTTTAACGATAAGTATAGTGTCGATGTCAAAAGATTTTCTTTTGTCTTACTTTTAAGATAAGATTGTAAATTGCTTTGAGTCCTTTTAAATACACCCATATTTATTAAGATCAGGCGCATTGGATCTCGAAAATCTTTGCTTGCTTTTTGGGTTGAAGATGGAACCCTATTATTGAGAGTTTGGTATCTGTCCTTCCGTTTGACACCAGCCTGCACCTCACAGACTGTGCTAGACAGTTGCAACAATCACAGATTATTGATGACAACAACTGGTACTGGCATAAATTTGATAGGTAACAAATTTATTTTGATAATTGGGTTCTTTGGTCTATTAGCACGAACCCTAGGTGTTGCTAGTCCGGTTCACATTGACCTGTATCTCTAATTTTGTAAATTGGGCTAACTGACATTTTGTTTGTCGTTAGTGGTAAAGTGGACTAAAAGAAAATGTGCTTAAAAGTTTTAAAGTAGTAAAAAAAACACGACAGGTGTATAATACAACTGCAAAATTAACTTTTTACAGATAAAAGCGTAATGATAGCTCAAGAATTAAAAGTCGCACAATGTGTTTTTATTCTTTTAAAAACAATTTTGATGCAAATTGTCGGCGAAATTTAAAATCAATGGTTTCCGAAACTGGTATTTCATCTGCAGAAGACAAATTACTGTTGACGTAACACGAAGCCTTCGCGAAACGGAAGACGTCAGTCATTATGATACCTGAAAATTAAGAACATCCATAATTAACTTAAGCATAATTGGAAATATTAAATGCCCGAGTATCAAGTTTAATTGAGGATTGAAGTAATGCAATTTAATTTTTAATTATGAAAAATCGTATTACATGACCATATTATTATTTTGGATTTTATTTTTGATTTCGTTATCGGGTAAGTTCGTTTGTAAGCATTTTCGGGTAGCGTGCTGAGAGGGAGGTAATAAGAAGGAGAGAGTGGAAATCTATTGGTATATGTCCGTCCGACTGTCATCAGGTTGTATCTCATAAACCGTTATAGCTAGACAGAAAAAAGTCAAAGAAGAAGAAGACATATTTCTGTTGCCAGAACAGAGTTAATTAACTTAAAATTGAGGTTAAGCAACGTCCTGTACGGTCAAATATTTGGTGGGTGACCAATTTTCTTCATTTTACTTTTGTGGAAGCCTCAGTGTCTCGAGTCCTACTCACATTCACTTTCACAAAGTAACATTTTATCTAAATTATTTTATTGTCTCCAAAATTTCTCATGCTAAAAACGTAAACTTAAAGCAAAAGATCGCATTTAACTCTCAAACCCATCTTTAGTTTAACGGTACCAGATAAGCGCTGCTAATTAAAACTTAACAAGGTTACACGTTAACAAACTCCCTAATCTCAGTTTCATTGATAACTCGGTTCACAAATTTAAGTCTGTTTCGTACACGTGTTTCTTTGTGCATTCTCTAAAGGACTCTATTGTTCTTTTAAGACAGGTAGAACAGATTGTTAAACGCTTTTTTTTGTAGGTGCTGTTAAAGTGAGATAGTTTTGGTGTTTGGGATTCCCGATTTGTGAATTTTTATGTAAAGTTTAGTGTTGCTGTGTGTCTTGTAATTGTTGAATAGGGAATAAAAACACCCCATTAATAAGAGGTTATATTAATAAGAGAAAATTTAGCAATCATGTTTATGTTTTTGACAAACCCTTTGGGGATTAATTGGGAAAATTTTGAGGTAGCTTTAAGCTATGAATTTGCTTTATTGAGATAAACCACCTCCACGCCCAACAACAACTCAACGAAAAACAAACAATAAATAAATTCAATGTTAAAAAGTTTTTTTTTAATAAATGCGCAAAACATCACCGTTCGGAACCCAAAGTAAGTTGCTACAGCACTTGTTATATGGAATTTAGATACAACGAAGGTGTCACAAGCACCCAGACCCGAGACAATGTAGAAATGTGAATTTTTACATTGACCCGACCGGGGATTGAACCCGGGACCCAGGACCTTAGAGCTAGGGACACCTTGTTACCAGTGCGTACGCCACTCGACCACGGAGGTCGTCCAATTCAAATTCAGTTTTCTACACCCATTAACACATAGTACAGTTTCAAATATCAACGATAGTAAGGGACACGGGGTCAAGAGACTACAACAAAGTAGATTCTAAGAAAAAAATAACAATCCTTCTTTGGCCACATTGTAAAGAGAGCTTATCTTTTAAAAAGGGCACCAACAATAGGGCTAATAAAAAGGTGTTAAAATATGCACATTTGCAGCCATAAAAATCTGTGTTATGGTTTACTGCAGCAGGTAAAATGGTCGTTACTGTTAACATTAGAATTACCATAACTCCAGAAAAATGTTTTACAGTAAAATAATCTAGTTACTTAGTGTAACTATTATTAATGAGGTCTGTAGTTCTCGAACAAAGGCCATAAATATTAAAATACAATTATCACCATGTTTCATTGCGGATTGACAATCAGTGATTTCAAATTTGGATTCTATATTTCATTTGTTTCAGTTTCCTTACTGAGTGTTGTAATATCTAAGCATAATAAAAAAACTAAAAGATTTCGAAAGAGTCGAGTTAGGAAAAACGACCCAGACTCTGCTTACAAACGAAGGTATCCATTCTAACTCTAATGTACAATAACTTGCAATCTTCTAATGCGTATATGCAAATGTGTTACTCAACATCAAAAATCAGATTAAGCACGTGCATTTCAAACATAGCTAGCCTACGACCCATATAATTCGAAGTCTCGTGACGTCATCACATGTGCCCCATATAACGATAATGGGGCATTCAAGACACGACTCCATTAATGTAACACTTACTCCTTTAAAAGCATAATTATATATTTATCCCTTTGTGAATGTATTACAAAAGATTTTTTACGCCTTGCCAGTTAAAGCGATGCTATTTTTTATGTTGCATTTAACTCAGAAAGGAGAGTGAAAAAAGAAAATGAGATTGTGCAGTTAAGAGCGTATTTATTAAATACTCGAGTAAGGTTTTGTAAACACTCTTAATAGGTCTTGATGTTGCAATGTTGGAAAGAGCTACCTTAAAATTGCAACACAGAATAGTTCATTTAAATGTGCCTTTCGCTACTTTATTCGTATCGCAAACTGACAGAAATGACTTAAGACTATACAGGTTAATAATATCCCGTCGTATGGCATATTTTGGTTTTATGTTAAGACGAAATCATTGCTTACTTTTTACTAGCATCCCATCGCGACCCTGCCGCCACGTCAGCTTTTGATAAAAGACTCCGATCGGGTCCACCATTATTAAGTTAATAATTATTGCTTTTATTTGTTGTATTTAATGATTGCTTAATCTATGTTATTATCTTGGTTAACATCAGTATAAGTCGCGGATGACCTCGGCGACGAAGATGGTTTGATGATCTACTCAAATACGCGGGGACCACGTGGCCAAAAAGATAGAGAGGTCTGAAAGAGGAAGGGAAAGAGAAAGGCCTTTGCCTAGCATTGGGATCCAAAACAGGCTATATAAAAAAACTTTAGTAAAACAAAAAAACTCCTATAATTTATTTATTTATTTATTTAATACTTCTTGCACATATAGTACAATGGCGGACATAACGCCTAAGGCGTTCTCTACCAGTCTACCTTTGGGTGGCGGAGAGAAAGTGTTGGTAGGTGCAAACAAATCCGAAAAACTAGTATGAAAACTAAACCTACATATATTACAATACACAAATAAATTAATAATAATATATATGTACATATTATATATATAACTATATAAATATGTAAACTACATACAATACTAATAACATATCAAGAAAATTAATTTGAAACTGACTGTTTATGTTCCTGCCAATTTCCCAAAATAGTGGTCACGAACTTTGAGTTTGAAAGTGTGACGGCTATTTACCATCCTGATCTCCAGAGGTAACTCATTCCAGAGAAGAATAGATTTTACAAAAAAGGAAGAGTGTATGATGTCAGAACGATGTGTAGGACATTGTAGAAGGCTATTGTTGAAAGAGCGTAAATTTTTGTCATGATGTGAGCCAAGATATTTGAAATGAGAAGTTAAATAAGAAGGCGCAGTAGGAGTGTGAAGAATAGAGAAAAGAGTAGTCAATGCCCTCACCTCACGACGCTGCCTAATAGGCAGCCATCTGAGCTGCGTTCGATACACTGACACATGATCGTACTTGCGAAGATTAAAAACGAATCGAATGCAATTATTGAGAAGCCGGTCAAGTTTATTGAGCTGATCTGCATTCAGGTCATAGTAGCACACATCACCATAGTCGATTATGGGGAAGATTAAGGTTCGCACAAGCATCGCTTTCACACTGGGTGGAAGCAGATTTTTCAGGCGGTAGAGGAATCGTAGTATGTTTGTGACTTTTTGGCTGACAGCTGCGACTTGTGCTTGCCAATTAAGTGTGGAGTCTATTTGTAAGCCAAGGTTCTTGACGTTGCCACTATACGGTACTATCATGCCATTGAATACTACTGGCGGCAAGCTGGAAGTATCTACCCTGCAGATAGTTCTGGAGCCACCAATAATGATGGCTTGGCATTTCCCAGGGTTGACGGCCACTCCAAACCTGTCCGCCCAATTTTTCACAACCGCCAAGTCTGTATTGATCTTATCAAGCGTGTCAGCCATATCATCAACTGTCGTATGTCGATATAACTGCAAGTCATCGGCGTAGAGGTGATACGAACACTGAAGCTCAGGAGTAAGTAAGTTTATAAATACTGCAAATAAAAGAGGTGAGAGTATGCCGCCTTGAGGAACGCCAGCATCCGAATTACACCAGGTCGACGAGACCTCATCTACCCGAACCGACTGCTGGCGCTCCCGAAGATAGGAAGAAAACCAGTTCAATGCCTTAGAAGAGACCATGAGATATGACAGGATGGATAAAAGGATATCGTGACTGACGGTATTAAACGCATTTGTGAAATCCACTAAAACCAACACTGTCAGGTCAGCGTCTTGAATGGCGTGTCTAATATCAGCAGTCACTTTGAGGAGGGCAGAGGAAGTGCTATGGCCTGGCCTAAACCCAGATTGAAATGGGCTTAAGAGTTTGTTTTCGTAAACAAAACGAGTGAATTGTTTATGGGCACAAGCCTCTAGCACTTTGGATAAGAAAGGCAGGATCGAGATCGGACGGAAATGATTCGGGAGAGTCGGATTAGAAATTTTAGGAAGAGGACAAACGTACGCTTTCCTCCAAAGTGAAGGAAAATCTCCGAAGAATAGTGAAAAGTTAATAATGTGGGTGATAGCAGGAAGAATTGGGACTAGGATATAAATAATCATTTGACGACTGATATTGTCACAGCCCACCGCTTTCGATTTAATGGATAGGATAATTCTTTTGACCTCTTCCTCATCGACCGGTGAAAAATTAAAAGTTTTGATATTAGGACGCGACAGACCAGCAATGTAGTTAAGAGTAGCTTGTTTGATGACAGTATCCAGGTGAGAAGAAGTGCAGAAATGACTATTTAAAGTGTCTAAACCAATCGATTTAGGGAGGTCTGTATGTCGCGATTTGCCAATACCGAGTGTTCCGAGAAACTTCCAGATATCAGCAGAAGAAGATGTAGAGATATTGTTTAATATATGGCGTCGTTTGGCGTTACGGATCATAAGATTACACCGATTCCTTGCAGTTTTAAATAGAGCCCAATTTTCAGCAGTACGGTCCCTCTTAAACTTCCTGAAAGCACGATCCCTCCTACGCATTGCGATCTTAATAAACCCGGTCATCCACGGTGCTGGTGGACGTTTCACTCTTACTCTCTTAACGGGTGCATGGAGATCATACAAAGCGTTCACCCGGTCGTTGAAAATGTCAAGCTTATCATCAACTGAGTCAGCTTCCATCAATGGAGTCCAGTTTATTTCAGCAGCATCATTGAGAAGCTGATCTACGTCCATACGTGCAAAGCAACGCCTATGCAGAACCTTAGGCTTGGACTTAGGGGGCTTAAGGATGTAGGAGAGGAAAATAAGGTCGTGATGAGAAAAACCAGGAGCAATAAACTGACCATGAGAGGAAATAAGGGAAAGGTCGGAAGTAAGAATTAAATCCAGCCAGGAATCATCACCTGTTGTAGATCGGTGAGTTGCCTGCAAGGGCAAAATGTGTAGACTAGATGATTCCACAAGATGAAGGAGTTTTCGGGATCGAGGAGAATTAGGAGCAAGGAGATTAGTATTGAAATCGCCCATGATGATGTAATGTGCATACTCAGAACCTATCGATTCTAAAACCGATTCAAAATCAGTGAAGTAGTCGACAGAAGGGGGGCAATAAACAACACCAACGACGGCTTTAACTCCTTTTACAGAAACCTCTAGAAACAGGTATTCCGCACTAGCCTGATGACTAGTAGAGGATGCCAGGGCTTTGTAAGAAAAGTCCGATCGAAGGTATATTGCCACGCCACCCCCTCTTCTACCAAGCCGATCACTCCGAATAAGAACAAAACCAGGAAGGGGGTACGAGGTGGACAAGAGATTTGGTTTGAGCCAACTCTCGGAAATCAGAATGGCATGCACATTAATATTGGAAAAGGTCTCAAAGAGCTCACTATAGTGACTAGCAACACTTTGAGCATTAATATGACACACGTTAAACACCTTGTCCGATTGATTAAACTGTGTTCTCAGAGTATCTCCCAGCGTATCGGTTAAAGAACAAAAACTATCATCACAATCCAAGGATTCATTGGCAGAATGAAAACTGTCGTTGTCTGAATACATAAGTAATAAATAAAATATATATAAAAATAATTACAAAAAGTTTTAAAATTAATTAACTGTAACAAATACCTTTACTACTTTCTTAACTTCACCCGCCAGCAAACACCAATAGAACATAATAAAATAAATTTACAGCATGCATGAACTAAACTACTATTAAATGACAATAATAAGAAAAGAAAAAAAAAATGAAAGCAAAAATAAAAAGAAGAATCAACATGAAACAATGATAAATTTAGAGAGACAGACACAATTTCTAAACGAAATAAAAACCTTAATCTGTCATGTTCGACTTTGACATTAAGTGTGCGCTGACAATGACATTACAAAAACATTATATTATAGATTGAATTCTATGATCGATGCATACGAAGAGAGAGAAAAAAAAAGGTACATTTTAATTAATGAGGGTACAAAATCGAGAAACACAAAAAAAGGACGAGTACAAACGTGACCATGCAAAAAACTACTTTACTAAGAAAATCTAACCTAACAAATAGTAAGTACCTACACTAATTATTATATAAGAAAAAGAGATAAAAATCGATAACTAAATTCTAGTCGTTACATACGCTATTATTTGTTTTCCAGAACGTCTCAAGCAGTCGACGAGGGCGAAGACTTAGTGGGGTACTTGTCCTGGAGCGGCTTTAACTCGTCCATCGAAGTAATCTTGTGGCGAGTTCCGTCTGAGGCCTTAACAACAATCACGCCGTCCTGCGTCCAACATGACCGCATTCCGAAGTGCTGCCGTGCCTGGGTGAAGACAGACTGCCTCGTCTTCGTCAGAAATTCCTTAACAGAGGTTTTGGACCCCTTCAAGCCAGTCTTCGCTTTCCAAATCAAAGATTTGACCTCCAGATTAGAAAACCTCACAAGTATGGGCCTCGGGTGATCTTTACTTGGACTGCCAAGCCTGTGAGCAACTTTAATATTTGACGCTGTGATGTCCCTCAGAGCCAATTTACTGCTAAGAAGGTCGATTATTTTGGAAGAGCAGTCTTCTTTCTCAGCTTCAGGAAGTCCTTGAAAAATTAACGCCTTCCTCCGGTGTCTCATCTCCAGCGTGTCAATATGTGAAACACACTCAGCTATTTGCTTACGCAGCAAACCCAACACACTGTAAATCAGTTCCCTGAAGGCTCGGAACTCCTCTGCAACCCTGGCTACCGTGTCTTTCACAGGCCCCGCTGCTTGAATTTGGGCTCCTAGTTGATCCATTTTCTTAGTGAAATTATCCTCAAGGCACTTCTGAATGGACAAGATCTCCGATAACTGTGACATTGTGGTTGTGCTTTGTGTAGTTCAGTGACTAGCTGTGATGAAGGTGATGTGGCAGGTGCTGTTTTTGTACACAACTATTACATATATGTTATGTAAGTTCTAAATTAAATTTTGTAACAAAAACTGTTAAAAAATATACTATTAAATTTATTTTAAAACGCTCAGAGCATCTGAGACACGTATTTACTTTTCGTTCACCTACCCTCAAAAAATATAATCACTTGAATGTCGTAATGGCTTATCTGAAAAGTGCGAAAAGTCATCTTCGGTATCTCTCAATAGATTTCTAATATAATCGCTCAGATAGCGACATTCTGTATCCCGGAACCACAAATACAAGTCATACATAATGTATAGTGAATTACGACCGCATACCTTAACTATTAGCATAGTAATACATATGTACCGTCTCATTACTCATATGTAATCATTATCTCTGTTTACTTACGAGTGTCTCCTGTGTTTGCTTAATTTTACGTTTGTTGATTGACGTGTCGAGTTTTAGATGAGAACGGAGGTTTGATAAGTGTATTGAATTTGTATATAATATTTTTTAAATAAATCTTCAAAAAAATAATGTAAATTATATCGTCATGAGGGTTTCCAGTGATACACAACACTTTGAGCAACCCGAATCACCCAATTTTAATTATTTAGTGAGTCCAGATTTTTTGCTATCGCCAAGTTATGAGTTTTGTGGTGTCTTTTCACTACACTGATTTCTACATTATATCTGGTCAAATGGTGAACTTATATGATGATGTAATTTGTAAGTTAACCAAATAGCAAGTGTGCCACGGCGGTAAGACGTGCCGATAAGAGTCAAAACTAATATCTGAAAAGTATCTAATGTCCTTTTATACCAATTTTCGTGACTATGTCTTTTACTTATACGACACAACGGTTTACTCACGCGTTATCGCTATCGCACGACTAGTTTCGGTGTCAACGGGTTGTGATCGACTAGTTGGGGGTCCCAAAAATACGAGTGAGTATCTATTATATACCTATATATATATCTATATTGATCTATTGTCTGCAAAAAGTAAATGCACATCTTTCGCAAATTGCAGCAAAAGTAAGTTCGCCATATTGCAGTCATCGCTCTTAAGCTTTATAACATAATAAACAAAACAAACGCAACACCACAACTGCTACCTGAATAACTAAAAGTTCCGTATCAGCCAAATTAATAGGTCTAAAGAAAATGGTGTAAATCACACCGAGCGAAGTATTTTCTACCACCGCGAGCAGCGATAACCAGTTTAATGAAGTACACATTGTTTGGAGTGTAAGTTTGTTCGATCGTACCTGTGCTGTTGGTTATCTATAAAATATAGCTTAAGAATGCTCTAGTATGATACAATTGAAGGCAAAAAGTTAAATTGCTCGTTTTTTTTCTTAATTGCATTTGGCCAGTACAACAACTTTTTGTTATTTAATTGTGATAATGTCAGAAGTAAAATACAACAACAGAAGTTACACAAATAAGGATAAATAGTTATCATGGCGAACAGCATTTTTTCCCGCTGCTATGCAAAAGCTTCCCTCTTCTCTTTCCAAACTTCTCCGTTTTGCTACTTCTAGGCTCGTGAGCCTCCCATATCTGATAACATCGTCACACCACCTTCTTTCTTTCTATTCTTCGTTAAAAGCCACTAGGATGCCTTGACACATTGGTTTCTAAAGTTCTATAAAAGAACAATTTTTCGCTCCGTAATATATATGTTTTCTTTATTAAAAGAAAAAAATATCTTGCCGATTAGGCAAGGCGGTCTTGTCGAATAGTAAATCAGTAATCATCAATTGTACCATTTAGAATTGTAATCTAAACTTAAAATCTAGTCCAGAGTAAAATATTATTTCATTTGTGCTATACAAATCAAATATTTTACAAAAACGAAATTACCAATTCTAATTCTAATCCGTCATAGTTTAAATGATATAACAATTTAAGCTAGGGATAAACTTAATTTATTTTATTTTCGAAGGCTTTAGCAACAAAGTTTGTTGGAATACCATTTGGAATATTTTTTCAAACAATAATTCTCGTAGTAATTTTATTCCGGCGTTTGCCAGCTGTTGCCGGGCTCGCTTCGTTGCTGACGTGACGTTCTACTCATACCTGACCTATATTAGGATGGTTATGTACCTACTAACTACGTATAACTAGATGGACAACTGCGATTTATAATTGTTTGTAGTTAACTTCAGTTATTCCTAAGTTAAAAATGAACCGTTGTGGTCCTTTTTGAGGTCCTTAAATACAAATCCCAATGCAAACGCTTGAAAAAAAATATGAAAATGTTAAGAAACTTGTTTCAAATACGTCGATTTTTAATAAACGGCTACAAGTCAGACCAATAAGCTTGATTATCTCATAGTAAATGTGGCTTCTTTGCATTTATTTCATATTAACTCCGACTCCAAAATACAAGATTAACTACTAGAGAAATTCTACGTAATCTCAGCGAGATATCAACAAACAATTCATCATATCGCGAGTCCGACACAATAATAACCAACAAAATGTGTTTTAGCAGTCATAACTAAAAAATACTGAATAATGGCCGCTGGATCGCTGCGGCCTAATGGATCCGGGATGTATCGTGTTTTTCCCCGCCATAGTAATCCGAAGTAGAAGCGATCCATAGAGTACGTACAGTCAGCAAGAAACATTGTACGAAAACTGAACTTTTAAACTGCCAAAAGAATTCAGTAACATGTAGTTATATTATAAGGAGCGAGGTGTTAGTGGGGTACGTGTTTTATCTAATGTATTTTGACGTTATTTGTGCTGAACATAAAAATATTTTAATAATTATTGATTTGTGTTGCTGACTGTACTTTATACGGTATAGGTGTTGTGTTTTTTAGGGGATGGGATTGTTCAGATCTTTGCCAGTAAATCAATCCAGATGGTAAAAGATGTCTGCCCAACAGAGAGAATACGATTGTTTATGCCGATAGTTTAAAATTCACCTAAAACCACCTTTACCTTACCTGTTACCTTTGGAAATCCTAACTAAGACATGTTTACTGGTATTAAAAAATAGTGTTAGTAGCAAGCGCACCAAACCTCGCATACCCTCTAAATACAGACGAGATCGGAGAAAGCTTTAAATATAAACACATATATTTATATGCAATAAATCTTTAATTTTTATAGCTTCCGTTCTTCTCTACATGTTAAGCAACACCTCCTTACATCATTACAAGTAACCAGAGGTAACATATTAGCTTACAAAGTTATAAATAAAATATGACGTGTCATTACAGATTAAACTCTTGCGTAGTATTTTCTCGCTTCATTTTTATGAACAAATAACTCGGTAATATGAGATTTTAATGGAAAGTCCAAGCCCAATGCTAAGGTTTTATCTTAAAAAAGGTGAAAGAATATGATTTAAGGCGTTGTTTATTGATGTGGTGTAAGCACAAATTGAAGTGCCACTATATGATGACTTATTGGAATTAATAAATGAATGAATTTTCTCAATATATCAACAGAAGTCGATCGCAACATAGTGAAAAAGAAATAATAAAACGAATGCTGAGTAATTCCGGTGATTTCCATTACTGTTGATGATCGTAGATATGTAATTAGCCCATGGGTTAGTAGTACAAATAATATTTTTTGCCAGGCTTCGCGACGCCAAGAGTCAGTTAATAAACTATTTGAAACAATCGTGATTTTAATAGAATAAAACTAAGGAGATATGGTGCACCTACTAAGTAACAAAATATGTTAGCATCGAAACGTAGTCCGCATTTCAATATTACCACGATATCTGCTCCCAATTAAGAACGATAGCTTAGTGGCAAAATAACACAAAACGAAATTCCAAGATAAATCCATTTCGCACGCAAAAGAATTCGAGAGAACTTCACAATGTAAAAGGAGCTAACAACGTACAGTCAGATCGGATAAAATGAAATCTATAAAACTTTAGGAAATCCTCTGAATGGTAATTGTCTCGAAAGCATCTCGCTGGCACGTCCCTCAAGTTGAGTGTCCTGTACAAAAGACGGACAAATTAATAGCGCGCTAAAGATGCGCTGGAACTTAGTCGAATCCTTTCTTAAACTCCGAATGAGCGAAATGTACTATTGAAATAAATTTTCACAAGGGAACCAAGAACAGAATGAAATTGTGCGATTCTTTTTTTTGAGAATAAAACTGGTGTCTCGCTGCTCTTTTGTGGGGGATACACACGGGATGTCTGGTGCGGCGAACGCTGAGCTGTGGTCATTGATATGTTTATTGCCACTACTGACATTATTGGCTGGAATACAGAATTGAAGATGATTATCAATTTTGATGTTACTATCAACCATGTTAAGTTCCAGTGTTATTATTGCAAAAATCTTAAATAAAAAAATTGATACGAACTAACGAGCGATCCTATTCCGAACATGAATTGGCTTTACCGATCCATTTCTTTCTTCAGTAAGCAAGACAAAAACAAGATAAATAGAAATATACTTATTAGTATTTGGGATAACAACGAAAATCATGTCTTGTACCATATAATTGCACCCAATTTTATATAAGAGCTGTAAGTACATAGCATTGTGTCTATGTGGCTCTATCTTCGACAGAATTTCCTATGACCTAATCGCTCACGAATGCCCCGCGGGCTATACGATAAATAGCGAAGTCTCTACGACTTGTCACGTGTAAGCAATGGAGCGCTTTACGATAAAGTCACTTGCCAATGATTATATTTTAGTAAGGATTGAAGTAAAGAGGTGGGACTATACACTGGTATTATTAAGGATTTAGGGTTACAGGACATACTGATGAGGTACCAAATGAAAAGAAGGTCAATTTAAGCTAAGCAAAAGTGACGAAACATAGGAGGATTAGGATCAACAGATAATTGTCCTTACCTAATTAAATTGATGATGAATCTGAACAATATACAATCTCATCCACTTCCTTTCAAGACTCATATCAATTAACACAGTTCTAATGATTGATTCATCCAGTAGGAGGTCAAGATCAAGACAATTAAGGACAAGTAGTCCATTAACTGTTAAAAATAACAGTTATAGGAAGTGAATATGTAACAGTTAAAATACTCACTGACGAATATTTATCAGTGCCATTAACATCGCTTTTATTACAACTTTCGCTAAAGAGTATCGGTGCATCGGTGTTATTTATACCAGTTTGTGTATTAGTGATATTAGTCACACTAGTTATAAATACGTTTTCTCGGTACACTACACTACAATAGTAACTGTTGTTGCTGGCGCCGTGCCACGGGAATTATTGAGTGGTTTGTGTTTAAAAATAATTTATCGGGTTTTACCTTTTTGTGGGTATCGTTGCAATGATTCTGCAGTTCAAAAGCTAGTTGTTAAAACTCATTTTACAAAAATAGTACTGGATCATAAAAATGCTGAAAATTAACATGTAATATATACCAAGTATAATAAAATTAGGCTCTTACAAAAGAATATAATCCCTAAGGGTTAAAACCCAAGCTCCCAGCCCAATTCATATAGCAAACGGGATGATAAAATAATATTAATACACCCTTACGATAATGTACTAATAACCTTCAAGTTCAAGACACAGTAATAACAAAAATCGATAACAGATATCGTGAATATAACAGAAATTTGATAGCCAACCGATACGATCAAGTACTAAATGTGAATTGACTTCATTTTTTCGTCATGTTTGAGGCAAGCATGCTCCAGAGATCGTTAAATGTTCATCGTTCTAGTTCACCGAACATTACGCCAGTGTATCTCATGCATAATAGCGGTTTTCTCATCTCGATATTCATCTGCCTTTCCTTTTATATCAGCGTTCTGTTTCGATTTTACGAGTTCCGTCCGAGAGCCTCAGCGTCAATGAGCGGGATATAAACCGCTCGCGTATCTATCAAAAATCGATGCCAGACAATATTGGACCATAAGTCCGGGTAGCAAAAGCTGTTATGACGAACTCAGAAGTAATCGTAAGTTGGTCGGTCGACAATAAGTCTTGTTTTGGCATTAAACCGCGATTTTGACTCAAAAGGGTCGGTGAATGGTTCGTTCCCTTTGATTTTGACATCCGGTGCACGTGAACGATTATTTCTTCGGAGCCTTCAAATAGCAATAAAAATATTGAATTTTCAAACGCAGGGAGCGAGATTAATATCGTCTGCGCCATTGTCTTGAGGCCTTTCGGTTTTATCGAAAGATTTTTTCTTAAATTTAAATGTGTTTCGTTTGTTTGGCTTCGAAGATTGATCTTCTTTCAAATGAGGAAGCTATTTCTGGTTTTGAATTGTTTATTTATATTTGGAGTTTGTTCAGGCTGTTAATTGCCGTGTAATTGGTATGCAAATTGAACTAATACCGGTGTTGACTGGATTGATGTACGTGAAGTTTACTCGTACATTGAGTTGTTGCTAGATGTCTTAAACGTCTTCATATTTTATGTACTTACAATAACAACAACCGTTTTTTGTTACATTTTGACTGAGGTGAAATGTTTTTACCAAACTTTAATGATCATACAAAATTTGTCGATACAGAAAAATATTCACATCAATTCTAATGAACAACTACAACAAAATTTATATGTTATTTCGAACATTCTGCTCCCGCAAAACCTGAAACAGATCGATAGCTACTTTATAACAAATTTGTGGCTATAAATAAATCTGTTTCGACGTACAATAATTCTCAGAACAAAAGCAGGAAACAGAGCACGTTGGGGCTCAAACAGTAACAATTTGTTAGATCTATAACATGGGCTAGACGCCTATACGCCTCAAGTTGTTCCCAAGAACAATGTCGTGCACTTCGACGGTATAGGCATTCGATTCTGAAGAGATAGGGACCAGTGTTGTGCTACTTATCTGAACATAATATAATTTCCGATTTTAAGGCTTAATATTTTTTGTTATAGTCACTTCGTTTGCTGGCGCAGATGTCCTTTCAAAAACTTCAGTTTACTCCATGCCAAGCGAAATCTAACTGAGATAAACGGTTAAGCTACGATGGAGTTACACCTAGAATTCCTTTCAAGTATTAATTATTGTTGCGAAAGAGGGGTACACATAAAAGTTGATAAAATAAACACATCAACACTGACCGACAAAGTAGTAAAACTAATAATGTGCAAAGGCAAAAACGTAATAAGTATAATTTAAACCAATTAAAGATACTTAAGATTAATTTAAAATAACTTTAGCCTCAAGTTCTTGAATTAATAGACCCATAAATAAAAGCAACTCGCAATTCTATGTCACGAGCTAAATGACTCACATCACGGAATCATCACATTCCATCTCCTTTCACTAAACCAAGTAAAACGACAAACGACAATTAATCAGCCGTTCATTACCAACGACACTTTGGCAACAGCAAATAATTTAGGTGTAATCGAAAATATAAAAACAATACAAAGTTCTTTTTATGTCGAAACAAAAGTAAAAGCAATCGAACTAGCCTCGAAAGAAATTGTAGGAGAAAGTACATTACACGAACGAACAGAAATTGTTCGCTTTGATTAAAATACTTTTACAGTAACAGCGAACGAATGAACGGAGACTCCTTGCCTTATCAATTGAGACGAGTATGTAAAAAACGATGCCTTAAAATCGGTAGAGTAATGGAAATTGATTTTGTGTTAAATTTCCAACACAAAGTCGGTCACACGAGTTTTGTTATTTGTTTAGGAAATACGGTTGGAGTTTTTGCGTTTGACGGATGCGTTAATTCATGGTGATTGGAAATTAATTTAGGTAATGCAAAAACTATAGTGGCCAGTGCTGTTACTGAGTTGTTTTAATGTGTACATCCAAACATATCATTAGAGTGCCTTCCGAGAAAGCAATTTTAAAATTGATAATATCAACGACGACATTTCAATTTTCTTATCCCACTGCCAAGCAATTCGTCCTACACTCCAAGGTGACCGTCCAAACCTCAAGTTAAATACGTGCACTGCAATAATCATAACTCCTTTGCACACTCGAGCAAAAATGACTGCGTAAGCCTATAATTACCCATTCGTAATATTTCGCAAGTAATCCATGCCAAAAGATCAAGTCACTTAAAGATCAAGTAATTTAAAGACCAACAAGATTAATGTCATTTAATTAGCATGAATTCAATCAAGTTGAATACATCGATAAATTTGTAACCCGCACTCGAACTTACGCTTAATAATCAAAATAGCCTGGCCTAGAAACGTCACTGGCTTTTTGAATCAACTTATTTACCAGTCACTTGGTCAATCAGCACATTGGTATTGTAAAACTTCCGAAATTAATTTTAAACTTTAAAGTGATAAGTATAAGGTCGTTCTTGACGCCATCGAGATCTGCGGGGGCACACAAAAGCATCTTTCAGATGTAGCATTATTATTGATCTTTATCTCGGTATACGGGGCACAACAATTCGACATGCATTATTTATGCCCGAAGGGAGACCGTTTATTGAAATCGTAGGATACAAATGTAAGTATGACGCTTTCCTCGCTATCGCGTATGATCTAAACATTTCCGTAATGTCCCATTAAAATTTTGTTGAATGCGGGCGTTGGATATGTAGGTTAACCGTTCATAGTGTGAATGATTGGTTTATAAATAATATTATTCTGATTCGTCTAGTTTTTTGTCATAGCGATAAAAAGAAACATTTTTTGTAAATACAATAAACGCGGTATACCTAAGTATACGCTTCCAGGAAAATCTACTTGGATCTCAATATACATTAATTAACGTATAGAAGCTTATAAAAAGCGTCTTTATTAAACGCGATCAAACGGAATCGAGCCATTGAGTCGTGTTCTTTCTATTCGGCGCTGTACTTACTTAAGGGGACGATGTAGCTCACTCGTTTAATTGAAGCTGAAACAAATAAACTTAAGTATAAAACGCCTTTGCTTAAACATCGCAAAAAACTTAAGAAAATAAACCAATCTATTGGTCAGTCAAAGTTTGGCACTACTCCAAGAACAATCCCTGATTCTCGAGATCTTTATAATGAAAATAAGAACTGAAAATGAACGTCAAAATATCATAACAAACTCTTTCGAGGCAGTCAACATCGATCGACGCTCTTAAGTAAATATAACGTAGACTACATCAGTTGCATAACGTCTTACACAAAATATATGGGTCAGTTGTAAGAAATTGGTCACGTCATCCTCGCAGGCGATGGAGACTCCAACTTATTTACCATCGCAGTCTTCAAATTTAATAAGTCTTCGACTGTCGATGTTCTAATACCTAAAGCTAGAGCCAAAAAAAGTTACAGAAATAAAAGTGAATTTGTCTCCAAAGAAGAATTTGTTTTGAGATCTACGTAAGTCACATTGATATTGTAAGGTAATAACGACGTCTGATCATTCAATCGATCAGTATCTGACAACCATAATGTTTATTGAGTTAGAGGGAGTACATATAAATTCATATTGGCTTTCTATGAAAGTAGTTGATAAGTTCGACTTTAGTATAGCCCTTATAAAGTTTTGACAACATATTTTCCTAGTAGGTAAGGAAATGACATTTAGAAAAAAGAAGATGAAGTGCCCAAACGAATGATTCAAATTTTAACTTTTCTGATCCAACACAACGTATCGAAGAAAGTCTCAAAACAAGACCGTCGCCTCCAGATATTCAAACCGAAACTGTTGTAAAAGAACAAATCGCTCCAAGTTGTGTGTTTGGCATAATAATTTCATCGAACGATAACCTGGGGATTCGTAGTGCTGCGAAAAATGAACGTTTTTATGGTGAACGAGAATTAGCTTGTTACGGATATAGGGCATGCGAGATCAGATTGTTATGATATATTTTTATGGTGTGTATAAAAGTTAACATAAAGGTCGATGCTGATACTATGTTTGGGTGTATCTCGTCTTTTGGTCGATGAAGCTGTCAGTTCAAATGTGTTGCCTTTGTACATATTAAATAAATAACGCATAACGACGTATTTTTTTCTGATGATGTCGTAAGGATACAATTACGATATGGGCCAAATAAAATCTTGATTAACCAAAACATTGTAAGGATATGGCTCCATTTGATATGTTTTTAATTGCGTTTAAGAGTTTATCTCAAATTCCAACGCTATCACTAGTTGTCTGCATATTCAAATCAAAATTACTAGTTGTGTTTCTTAAGCCTGCACTTGCGCAGTTTCGATTAACTGCAGATAGTGAACCGGAGCAGCAAAAACCTGATTTGATTTTATACGATGCCGCTTTTACGCAAGTATAGGTATAAAGTTACAGGTGATTCAAACCGACAAAGTGTGAGTCACCAAGTGTTGCCAGGCAAGAAGTATGGGAAAAAGTGCATTAGCAACTGTTGCATTTTTTCTCCAAAATAATGACTCTCCTTTTTTATAATTGGTTTTTAAATGAGTTAAAGGGAACAGCAGTGAGTAATATAGCATAATTATGGAATATATAAAACTCCAAGCATCATTATTGCTTTAAAATAAATACACATTGTCCGAATTGTAGGTGCTACAATTCGGAACTCCAAAAAAATATGAAGTATTTTTCACATAAATGTAACTTGTATTTTTTGGAGCAAGGCTCTATTTTCTATATTTCCCCGTTTTGTTACCCAGTACTAAATAATAAACAAGCACAAAAACTTCTAAGAAAATAAGTAAACAGTCTGGCCCATAACAAGTGGACGCCAATTCCGATAATATTTGAGGGAATTTATTATTTCTTACCAAAAACGAGGGCTTATACAAAAAAAAATCTTTCATCAAAAATCCCGCTTGTGATATATGGAAAAGCAAATGTGTTGTTTGTAAATATAATATGACGTGAACAACAATGAACGCCAATAAATCACTCACGGTGCTGTGGACAATCGCGATCGGAAGACGGAACTACACTGATGAATTCTGAACCTCACAACCAGCCATTGTTGGTGTCGGGAAATATAATAGTCTGTGCGAGGTGTCTGCTCCATACGTAATATTTATGGCGTCTATATAATTGTAGGTAGGTAAGCTGTGAATAAAAACGGTCATGCTGTCTGGTCCGCGCATTTGTCAGAATATGTAATTATTTACGCTTTAGAAATTCTCAGGCATCTCTATCATGTTTCTTACTTTTCGATCGAAATAAATTAACAACTATAAATATCGTTTTTAAACAAATTCTCGCTTTTATAGAAATAATGTATAAAGACTTAGACCCAAAAGAACAAAACCCTAGAATACCCTATCTTTTGCGTTACTTTTAACTAAGTCTACGTTTCATTTGTTTTGTGTATTTTATTTTTTGTTAAGTAATTATTAAACGATGTAACACAAAACATTTAGGTGTTCAACCAGTAGCTAATCTACTATTTTTTAAAATAGCAGCTCGTGTCGAACGAACAATAGCTTTACGGTTGTGGTTCAATGGCGATGAACCTGAAAATCATTTCACGGTCGATGACAAACAATATGGTACAATACACCACACATTTGAAAACTAAAAAAGTGTGAATGTGAAGCCTTTGTGCTTCCACATAAGGGCTGATATTGAAATGAGTATTGAAGTAAGAGCGGTTGACTGTACTTAGTCTGCACTGACCTAAACCAATCTAGATAAACTAAGTTCAAATACTTCTTAATTTAAATTTGAATTTTAAACTATAGGTTTAAGTGGTTAGTTATTTGCAGGTTTTGATCTCTAAATTAGTTTTTGGTTAATAGCATTTATATTGCTAGTTGAATAGAGAATTTGAGTGGAATTCGATAAGTTTATCCCCTTAGTAACTTTGACTCTACATTTTAAACGTGTGCCTTTATTACATTTGAGTACTTCTTAGTTAATTTATTCTAAATTCATTCTCTAAGATTGACCTTCACAGATCTGACTCACACTTTATAATGTACTAAAGAACATGTGTATGTTGTACTTCAAAATATTTTGAAATACATAACGATCCGATTAGCTCTCGCTTTCTAGTTTCGTTCGTATTTTAATCCTAACAATGTCCAATAACGATGAATCGGTAAGCCATTTCACAGTTTATGACGAATTGCCTTTGGACCTTTTATTGAGGCGTGCATATAATTGAATGAGCGTTCGCTTGCGATCTTTATAAATGCATCCGGTATAAAAAAAATGGGGACAGTATGCCAGTTTGTAATATTAGTAGTAATTTATCGATGGTCGAATGTGTATCCTCGTAAATGGTATTGTTTAGCTGGTGTATTGAAAATTGTTTACTTCCGGGCTTGGGTATTGATATTTGGTATTCAATTTTTGAGCAGGAGATAATAACGGTAGTCTCTCGAATTTATTACCTTCTTACCTATACCTATGAATATGAATATATTAGTACGTAAAGTAGATATTATGACGATATTTAAGTCTTTAAAGTTTACAAACTTATATGACATAGGTTTATCCTCATCATCGCATTATTCAATAAACAGTATACAAAATTAGATAAAAATAAACACCAAATGTCTTCTAGATAGAGATAATTACTACCTCCGACCAAATTCCCATCACTAAATGTTCAAAACACTTTTATTCCTAAGAGCTCCAGTGCAGTTTAATATTCAAAAAACAGTAAATAAATTCGATAAAATAAACCAACTTTTCACAAAAAATCATGACTCTACACGGCCATACATCAAAGGTACACTCACAAATATTGATAAATGAATCGTGAAAAATAAATAACGGCTCGTTCGGTTAACTTAACCCATGACAAGGGTTTCACTTACATACATATCATTATTGTTATTACGCACTTATATTCGTAATTATGATTGATATTTACACATTATTTTGTTTTTCGTCAATACTTAAGAAGTACAAACGTAATTATTTTGCTTGTAATGCTGGTTTTAAGACGTGGTTTTTCATGGTCTATATTATGATGTGTGCTTGAGTTAAAGGGGTGAATTTAAACTAGCCTAATACTAAAACGATATGAAACTCTTATTAACTCTACCTATCGCAACTGAACGGATAGCTGAGAAGTAACGGTCGCCACACCAAATCAACTAAGCGCGACGTGTCATAGGTTTGATCCCCGCGTAGAACAAGCATTTGAGTGACCCACGAATGCTTGTTCTGAGTCGAGACGGGATTGCGTTGTTCACTAGAGCTCTCGATGCGAAGCGAACTAAACTAACGAACACTGTTCAAAAAACCAATATCCATAATACTATGTAAATAAAAATTGAACACAGTGGTAACATGACAAAATTAGCACTATAGTTAATAAGTAGCAACAGTTTCTTGTATATGTATCGTATTTTTAATTTCAATAATGTAGAGCACGCTATTTTATTTGTAATAAAAGATTTTTCTTAAACTCATCCGTAACATTCTAAGTGATCTTAACTCTGGTAGAGTTTACTGTACTGTTTACCCCATAATCTTACTCACGTCTCTCGTGATGGTAAAATCAGGCCGATCGTAAACCATAGATCCGGGTAAAATACCGTTTTCAAACATTCAAAGTAAAATTACAGTTTTTAGACTTGATAACTAAAATATTGTTCTAGTTTGTCTTCTGAACACGGTTTCATAGTTTAAATTGTAGATGACTCTACATTCGAACTTTCCTAAATGTATTTTTATGACAATCATTAACTTTAAAACTCATGTTCACACCCACTAAACCGTAATACACAAAAAATGTGACTTTCATCGGCTTAAGTCTTAAATTATGTATTGTAAAAAAACGTTTGTCTGATGTCACCCGCCATTATGATTTTACAATAAGGCCTTCCTCAGCTCAATGAGCTCGCCGACAGCAGGTAAAGAAACACCCAAGTCGCCAAACCAGTCAAATTCAACTTTCCTAATCGTTTGTCGCCGGACTATACTTAAATATGAAACAGGACCAATTTGATGCAAAATAAAACCAAAAACAGCAGCGCCGTGATTAATAACACTTATTTCGGGCTACAAGAGGGTTTGCCAGGATCACGCCAGTCGAGTCGGGACTCGGATGCGCCCTATGCGTTCGCTCAAGCTAGACGGCCATTCGTTCATCGCTCGTCTCCCGAGCCATTCCCCCAGTCGGTCGACCGCCTGCGTCGCGCACGGACGTATCGCGCGCCACAAATTTCTCTCCGCACGTAATCGTCGTAATAACCAACAAAAAATAAAATAAACTGTGACTGGTCTGTGTTCACGTAACGTCCTCTCGTAAAGGGAAATACGGCTTTAGCTAACTGGATACACGTCGGTTTTACAACGTTTATTGTTTTTAGTTGGCAAGTGCAAAATGTGATGTTATGTGTGCTCAACGAGCGTACCGTCCTGTGTAACGTTGCCTCAAAGTGAACTACATGGATGTAATGTGCTTTTAAAATTGGAAACTCATAATCTCCATACTTCGCGACCGGATTTTATAATTGAGGTTGGTAAAAACATTCTAGCAACAGTATTACTCACAGATACGTTCAGATAACATTATAGTGTAGGTGTTTGTGCTAAGTGTGACGAATAAAGTCAAGGTGAGCGGTTTACAAACACGAATTAATTCTAACGTCTAACATTCATTTCGGTAAATATACTTGTGTGCGAATCAACTGAACCCAATAGAGTATTAAGATTAGACCGGTTCTAAGAATGGAGGCTACAAAACAATCGAGATTAGTAGAATCGACAGTAGCTTAAGTTTTTAAAGTGATAAGAAAATGTAAAAAAATGATTTGAATAAATGGAATGCCACAATATTTAGAAATAACAAAAGAAAATCTTGGGAGCAATTCATATCGTGGCATCGCGCTCCATTTCGCAAATGAAGGTCAATTGCATCGTAGACGACTCTTTGAAATGGTCAATAAAGAATTGGAATATGAAATAAATAACGATAAACATTTGGATATCCAGTTGCCCGATCATTTTGGCCCATATCCAAACACTGGTACTCTATTAGTATACAATACTTACCACTTCACTTCCATGTTTGCTAATATTACTATTTATTGCATCTCGAAGAATGCAGACCAGTTGGAAATTTTCCGTGTCTGTATCAGGGTTGACTTTAGAAACGGGCTGCACGAATTACTGGGTGTTTTTGGTTTTAATAGATCGGCAATGATGCCCCGAATTATAATATAAAGTGTTTTTGTGCGGAAATGTGTAGTTTTTGAGAAATCTTAAATTAAAGTTTTGAGGTTAATTCTCAAAAATGAAACAGAAAATTTTATAATGTATGGCAAAAACTAGTGTTTTCTCACTCTAACCGTCATATTGAAGTGTCACTCAACTGTCAAAGAGTGTAATTACATTCCAATAGTTCATTTAGTTCATTCGCTTTTCGTTCGCGATTGTTTATGTTCCGTGTTTTCGTATTGTGATTTTTCTAAATTGTTATGATGATTATCATATAAATCGAAATTTATGTAAAATGTTGAAATGTATAAAACTAAATCTAGAACCATCATCATAGTTAACACCCCGACTCGGAGCACCCCGACATGGACAGGTTAGGTTAGAAGTGGTTGGCGGGGTCGTTGAGCGAGCGAAGCGAGCGAATAGACCCCGCCAACCACTTCGTGGTTATTTATTTTTAAACCACCCAGAAGTAGGAGCCCCGCGAAGCGGGGCTCCGTCGACCTAGCCAATAACACCGTTCTGACACTCCTAACCTCAAAACTAAATTTCAAAAAATCTCAAAAAATATACGTTTCCGCATCTTTTCCCTTTAGGGGGTATATCCTGGGCACCACCCCTCCCCCCTCCCCCCATCCCCACACTCCTATGAATGCAGCCGATTACTAAAGAATACCCCTGTATCATACTCAACTAGTATAATTACTTTATCTTTATCAGAGAAATCGCAAGCCATTTTATTTTATGAATTAAATACTATTTTAGATTGAGATAAACTTGATAGGACTTTATTTTTATTCCTCTTTTTAAAGAGATCGTTACCAATACAATTACTTTTATTGATGCTCAGTGGTTTTTATATCTTCAGTTTGTTTTTCAACGAGTTTATATACTATATTCTGTTTACTCCACCTCTCAATCTTCAATGTTATTTATAAGCCTACCTATGAATAGTTTTCTTTGTAAGTTTCTTCAGATTGTGTTTGATAACACAAACATTTACTAATGTTTCCCTTAAAGAGTTTATCTGTGTCGACGTTTAGTAGAAAATATTGTGTAAACATGTAATAGTACACCGTTAGGTCCGTGTGTTTATCGTACCATTTCTAAGAACGCAGTGTCAATGTGACCGGGCGGCGTATTCATTAGCTGAAACGATAAATGTAAACATGACCACACTTGCGCAATTGTAATCTTAAGCGTTTATATGAGTGTTATTATTAATGTTTTATTGTATGTCTTCATGATAAAAATATTTAAAGCTAAACCAAAGAATAAACTTCTATTTATGAGACTTATTGTTCCCCACAATGGTATCGCAATAAAATTGCGTAGCAAAGTTTTTTCAATGTTGGCTACAGTTGAATAATAGTCATTGTATTTTTTGCTGTATCAATAAAAAAGGTAGCGATTTTTAGAATGAATCACGCCATGTTGACTTATAATGGACGAGTATTATTTACAATAATAAATATCAAATGGCAAATAAAATTGCTTGCTTATAAGTAAAATGCCCAGTAAGAAAAATAAACCCATTTCAGTAAAAAAGACGTACCCGTAAAAAAAGGATTTAATTAAAATCCTCCGTTATCTAGCAAAATTACTCATAAAGATTTAACACCATAAGTTTTTATTTAAGAAGATAAAATTCGTCTTTTGAATTTTAATTTAGAATAACGCCATTTTTATAATCCGCAGGCTTTTCCATGGGAATTAAAAAGGGTTGTAAATTAATATTCCAAATCCCGAAACCTCATTGTGGTCTTCTTTGGTTTAAATGTTCTATAAATTGTGATTTCCTTCATTTTAATAGCAAAGTGACAAATCCTACCGGAATATGAAAATAGTTCGTACAATCTTTGATAGTCTAAAAACTGCATGGTTCGAAGCCAATGGTTTAATAATTGTAATTAAAATCATAATAGGTACAAAGCAATGGGAACACAAAAGCAATACAGTTAGACTTACGGCCAGTCTAGGTTCTCAAGTCTAGTCTTCGGTGACCTAAATACAATTACACAATTACCTCGTTTCTGCATTTGCAGAATCCATTCAATTTCTACTAGTGGAGAACAAACAAACAAATGATAATTTTAGTGGGAAGGTCGTTTTACTGGAGATGTAAATTTTGATTAAATAATGCATGAAATAGTAACGATTTCATGCGAATTCCGCTCACGTTGTAACTTTAACAATGGCTTTAGGAGAAACAGAATGGAAAACATTTTTTTGAAATTCGATTGTAGAGCAAAATATTTTTGCGAGATTGTAAATATTTTTTTAACTCAAAATAATAAAGGGAACTGATATCAGTGCTTGATGAAGGTTTCTATAGACATTAATGACGAACACAATAATAGGGGAATATTTAAGGAAGTTGAAGTGATCACAAACAAGACTAATAAGCTGAAGTTGATGCTAAAGCCAATCCTGAATTTATTATAAACATGGCTTAACATTTCATAATTACCGTCTTAAACACGACTGAACAAGTTGCCCAAGGTAACATCTTTCCTTAAAATATGCGAGACGAGTTCTACAGATTACACAACATCTTCATTACCGTAATTATTTTACATGTATTCATATTCAATTTGTTGTTCTACAATCTTGGGGGTTCGCTTAATACGTCTTTTATCGGCTTACGGAATCTTATCTGCTCTAAATTAGAAAATTTGAGCAAATTTATGGAGATTGGATTAATATGATGAAAAATCTTGCATTACTTAACAATTTTTTAAAGGTCTGAAAGTTGAAAAGTCTGAAACGCAAACACAAAGACCATGGCAAAGTTGAGCAGTTTAAAAATATTTAGTACTTCGAATGCAAAAGTCGTAAAATTAAATTTTGAATGTTAGCATTTCTAGTTATAATCTAGAATTATTCTACTAGTTACTAAGACAATGACTTGAGTCTTTGAGTGCACCGAATTCAAGTTATATTAAAGTTAGTAAAGAATTTATGTCAGGTTTAAGTTCAAAGTTAACGGTTCAATCCGACGATTTTAGCTTAACAAGATTTTTAAATGTCAAAGTTTTTTATATATTTACAGTTTTCAATCCTTCATTTGGCTAATTTAAATTTTTATTTCTCTCTTTATGTATTATTACTAGCCTGGAATTCCCACTGCTGGGAAAATGCCTCCCCACTCTTCTTTCACTTAACTCTCTTATGAGCAGCGAACGACCACTTCTGTATCTCTATTTCTCTAACTTCAATATTTTCATTAACTTCATCAACTATTACAAACTGTTCATTCAATTCATCATGATTGTTATCTAGATGTGTTTTGTGTGTCAATTAAATAATATGAAATCTCAACTCAGTAGGTATGTCAAAATCGCCGACAAACATTATCAAGCTCCATAGGTCATCAGTTCATATAATCATTCATATCATACTATTATGTAAGTTATTAAGCATCCATGATGGAGCGAACAGACCCAGATATGGTATGAGTAAGCGTCTACGGCGGAATATTATGAATAGCAAGCAAATAAGCGCTGGAATCCGTCTAGGTCTTATTTCTGTCTGTATGACTTTGTAGTGGAATATTCTTCGATTTATAGAAAGTACTTATTAATATAAGCTATTTACAATTGACTTGAAATAGGACAATTTATTTAGACTTTTACAAAAGCAGAAAAAAAAAACAAATTACTGAGCCTGCGCTGTCTATTATCAGGTTTTTTCTCATGAACCGATAGTGCTAAACAGTTGAAATTTGACTCTTTGAACGTAAGTCACAAATCAGACTCGCACTTGACCGGTAATTTTACTTGTTATTAATTATAATGGAACAGATATTAAAGTAGAAGAAATTTTCATGGAAATCTCTGATGAAACACCGAGATTTGCGAAATACGTATGAAATTCATCTGGATTCCAAAACTCAGACGCTAAATTCTCTGATTAAACATTCATCTACATGTATGAGACTGTATGAGACCAAGGTTGTGCCTATTTGAAGTTTTAATGTCACAACCATTCTGTCGCCAGCTCACGTGCGGTTAAATTAGTACGTTTCGCTTTCTAGACTTAACTCATGATATCATAATTTATGAAGGACCGAATATATTCCATGCGAAAATTACGATGAGACTTAGGCCTGGATAAAATAACATTTTGGTTATTTTCTTTCGAATTTTAGGTAAGCGTAATATGAAAAGTGATGACAGACTATTAAAACGTAATTCATCGTTTTAAATTTTCATTTATGTACGAGTTTTACGTACACTATTATTGGCGAATTATCAACTAGAATTTGTTCTACGTGTATTTTATAATTTCTACAAATATTGTAAGAATTACATCCTGACGCATTTTCAAAGAAACATCTATTTATAAGTTAACACATTCGAAACTACTAGAATGTGTAGATACATAAAGTCAACACTGAAATAGACCAGCTAACGACGTTGACACTGAACAGAAGCAAGGAGTTCGGGGCTCAACACCATCTTATACATTGAAGCAGAAGTGGAAGCGAGATGGAACGCTACACGTGGTAAAGTGCTATCTCGCTCCCACAACCACAATCAACCATCTTGCTTCGGAAGGTGGTAGGAGGCTGTAGTAGTCGCAGCAGATACTGTACTGTATCCCCTAGGGAAAGAGGATAAAGTATTACTCAATCGGACCTCAGTGGATTTGAACATAATTGTGTTCGAAGTTAAATTCATGTGGTTTAACTATATCTGTATCGGAATGAACATTTCAAATAAAGTTTTGGCTTTTTGGATGTTGTTCAGTGTAGTTCTATTTTTGGGTACTCTATGTTATTTATTTATTTAAGTTTCGGAGAATTATGACCAAATACTCATTTCATTTGAGATAGCAAGTGAGTCACATTATTATGCAATCTTACTCAGTTAAAATAAAGGTAGCGTGAAATCAAAATCGGTCTAAAAATATAAATTAGTCAATTTGGGTCTGATTCCTGGGAAATTGGTAATATTAATCTAGAAGTATATGAAACAATAGTTTCAGGAAAAAATATACTTGAATAAAGTTATAAAAACATTCAATTTGTATCCCGAAGGCTTGTCCCCAATCACCAGGGACATAATTGCGTCATTGCGTCATATTCGGACTTTGCGTGTACAATATTTTCACTTACTCCATAGGGATCGGTGGTCTACGTAGTGCTGTTATATCCTATAACATACTAAAAAGTATGTTCTCGTTGTCTGCATAAATTATATATTAAATGCGTTGGTCGGTTCTCCTTATTCTATTATTAGCATCATTACAGCAGTAACATGGCTATAAAAAATTAACGAGCTAATATGAACATGTTTCTCACAGTTCGGTTAGGGCTCATGCAAACGGATCACGTTGCATCAACATTTTTAATAACACTACTCGGCTTCAACGGATCTTACTTTTAATCTAACCACGTAATTGTATATAAACCTCTTTCACAAAAAATACTTTTAGTCTTTAAGCTTTTCTGCGTAAACGAAAATGTTCTTATTTTGAGAATCATTTTTTGATGTTCAACTTTTATTCCGATGATGTAATTGTGTCTTCATCGATAAATGCAATCGAGTAACGATTCGATTGCAAATCATGTTTTGTTCAGTTTAATAAATATCAATGGGCCTATAAAAGCACAATCGATGATTTCAATCGGATGCATGACATCATTCCATAAGTTGATGGTTGTCAATCAATATCGATTTGATCAGAGACTTTAGGCATAGTTTATGATTCACTCCCGAGAGGCAACTTACTCATATCTAAGTAACTGCTTTCTTCAATGTTTTCTATGCGACTAAAAACCATCCAACTCAAAAAGACGTGAAACTGATGAAATATCATCATAGTGACATTTTAGAGTTTTTAGTATTCGTCCATCAGTTTTGTTTTATCCTACTGTTAGCCCTAAACACAAATCATTTAGAAAAACTTCATGAACATTGAAAACGAGGTCAAGATTAACGTTGGGCTATCTTATGATAACTCATTTAAATAATATTCTCTTATTTATATTCATTATGAATTTATTAAAGCTTTTTATTGTTATTTTATTATTTGAATATATTAAAACGTTTCGCGCATGTTTTATTTATAAACTGATTCAATAGGGACGTGTTTATAAATGAGCATTAAATATTTGAATTTATTGATTTAATTTAATTCGAAGCGAGCTTTATAAAGAATAGCAATTAAAAATGAAATAAAATAATTGATTTAAGTATTATTTTAATTTATAATTTATCTGATATTAAAAATGCATTATAGTAATATTTTTAGTAAAAAGACGTAGTCCAGGAACAGCACCCGTCCGAATAGCACCGGCGCGAATAGCACCGAGCCTAGTCCACGAACAGCACCTATCAATATTTTTGGCAGGTGCTATTCGTGGATACAAATTTATTTTATTATTTGTGTCCACGAACAGCACCTACGGCTCGGCAGCCTAGTGCTGGGATGCATTTGTTTAACAGGACGTTATTAAATGAAAAATATCGATAAAATCACTAGAACGTTTATTAAGAACTCGGTCTAGGCGACATTTAAATATAAGAAAAAACAATAAAAAGTCTTATGATAATAATTACTAATCTTACAAAATTATAAATCTGTAACACTTTCTTTAACGCACTATCAGCCAAAGGTCCAATGTATGGCGTCCGATGGGTGGACTCGGTCGAAAATTGCTTGCTCGCAATGCGCAAGGGTACGACAAGCTGCACCCTATAAGAATTGTAGAGTAGCGATACTGTGTCACGTGTCTTTGCACGTTACACAGTATCGCTACTCTCATCACCTTTGATGTGAATAGACTGATTGTGATACATTAAAAATTAAGAAAGTGTTACAGATTTATAATTTTGTAAGATTAGTAATTATTATCATAAGACTTTTTATTGTTTTTTCTTATATTTAAATGTCGCCTAGACCGAGTTCTTAATAAACGTTCTAGTGATTTTATCGATATTTTTCATTTAATAACGTCCTGTTAAACAAATGCATCCCAGCACTAGGCTGCCGAGCCGTAGGTGCTGTTCGTGGACACAAATAATAAAATAAATTTGTATCCACGAATAGCACCTGCCAAAAATATTGATAGGTGCTGTTCGTGGACTAGGCTCGGTGCTATTCGCGCCGGTGCTATTCGGACGGGTGCTGTTCCTGGACTACGTCTAGCTTTTTGTTAGTTATGTAACTTTAGATAATCTATTTTATCTTAATCTGTGTTTCGGTAATAATACTATCTTGGTTCATCAACAAACATACAAAACCTTTTTGTTAGTAGACTTATCTGGTGCTTCAAGTGGCTATATTTTACTTTAAGAACTTTACCTTCGCCGGCACTTTTTAACGTCGGGAGCTAAATATTTTATAATGTGCATTCCGAAGCAGGTTCGTTGCGGCGTTAGTTCAACTGGTGTATGTCAAGGAGTTAAAATATCACATCAAACTTTCGTGTTGTGCTCTTTTATGTTTATCAATTACAATTCATTTTTTCAAAAATATCCACAGAGTGTTCAACATGTGATTAAAACTTCGTCGATTCAAATGTAATATTTAAAAATAGCTTGCCTTTAAATGAACACGCAACAACTCATAAATTTAAGTCAACGCCCAGAATCCATTGATGTTATCACGTCTTATATATAAATTAATTCGGTCACAACTAATTAAAACACGTAATAATTATATAAAACCTTCTAATAAAGTCGTACATTCATCACATTCCCTCGCCTCCGACCTGATGGGAACATTAACAACTAACTCATAAAACATTCCCGCATAATGTTAATTATAATATACGAACTTATTTGATTGCTTTAAATGTTATATTAAATATTACATTTTATATAGTATGTCATATTATATGGATTAATTTAAAACGAAGCCGACAAAGTAGCCGGGAACACAGTTTGTCTGTAGTCATTGCGACCGGCGTTGTCACTCCCGTATAGGCCTTGTTTGCTATCAGCGCAAGAGCTAAAATCAGAAAACCTTACATCGGCTGCTGTTTCAATCATCTGTCATAGATGTTAGAGGCTACTGATGATGGTGATGAGCAATGGGATGACGTCGCCGAGTCCAGCACAGGAAGTGGAATGACTTACTTGCATGATGTCGCGAGGGCTCATTCGAAGGTGTAAGACGATAGGAAATTTTGCAAGGAGCGGCTTGGGATAGGATTGTTTTAAGGACTAAGGGAAAGGTTGGACAGCGTCTAAAAATAAAACATAGGATGCTTGGTGCTGGTTGGGTAAGCGTAGTTTATCAAAGTCAAATTCTGTATTTCAATTAGACCAGTAGTTCAAACAAATTGTCAATTATCAGCAATAGATGGCAATAGAATGATATCATTATGTTGATGTCGAAAACACGACAGAACAGATGGACATCAGAATCTTATGACGCGAAGTTAACGTAATTCTGAAATAACAAAATTTTTTATTTATTACTATTGTTAGATATTAAACTTCTCAAATGCTGCGAATACGACAGAAAACTATCCAACCCAGAAGATACCTCTTCATTTGAACTATTATATTTAACCCATAAGCAATTTAACAGGCGTGTCATTTGAATCCCATACAATGCCTCCATTCAGTTATGATTGCAATCATGTAACACAATACCGTATTTGATAAGCACCCTAAGTGCTATTAACGTACTTCACTTTGGTTTCGGTTGTCAATTGTTTACTCTGAGAACGGGAAGTACGAATATTGTTGGCACTGGTTTTTATTTACGCTTTGACAGTACGAATCAAGCTGAGTCGGTAATCAAAGCAAATGTTTGTGATGTTTGCTCGAATCTTCAAATGTTTTCTGAACGATTGTCGTAAAAGTAAAAGCTTCAGTATTCATTTTATTCATGTTGAAAAAGGATAAAGTGCATCGAATCGAATTAAAATAATAGCTCCTTAAATTAATATTATTAATAAAATAAAGTTCCCTCAACATTAAGAATAACAATAGATGATTATCAACAGAATTACGATTAACATTTTGGTACAAGACAAAACATTTTTTTAATTCCCAAAGCCTAACAGCAGGTGTCCTACAAAAACTTTAAAGCCACAGCTCGACTTCAAATTGACCCTCACGACTTGTATTTTTTCTCGTGTTGCTCCGTTTTTATATGTTTTTTGTATTAACACGTGCTAGCTTTGGGTAAACATTGGTAGTAAGTTAAAAGGTGTTTCTAAACACAGCTGACGGCAACGGCTTGAAACAAACGACTGTTAGGAAATGTGAACGCTCTTGGTGTATATTTAACTTAAGCTTAAATCGCGCGGTTACCCTTCAAAGGATTCCTTACTTACTTGACTATTTTAAATGTAGTGAGAAGTATTCATAGCATAACCATACTTTTCAAAGTAAATTTTCTGTTTATTCAAATTCATTTTGTCCATTAAGTCCGGAATCCATGGTCAATTTAGAAATTAAATGATAGCCAAAAATAAACCCAGAACACATCGATTTATTTGCGAGTAATCAAACGTTTTTTTTTATTCGAATGAATATAAAATAAAACACGTGTACCACTTAAAAAACACTCACAAATTCTGTTTCGAAAATATCGCTTATAACGAAAACAGAGCGCCGATGCCGACGTCATCCATTACCTTTGAACACACCCTAATCTATTTCATGCTCAATTTATTAGTTACCGATACACGACGGTAGCCTAACAAACAAATTAACAGTCCGTAACTAAACACACGTAACATAATTGTTATAAAAACATATTAACATTGTGAAACATTTGTTAAATTGTTATTTTCAACGGTCCATTTGGTGTTCCGCGCGCTTTTTAAACAGTAATGGCCACCAGACAGCTGTCATGGCGGTGTCAGTTCTAAATTTAAAATAAACATTTTTGTTCGTATTATTTTATTAGTCGATTGAGTAAGGTTAGTTACGTCGGTAGTTCGTTCGAAATTCGAATATAGTTCTATATTTAAATCGTAAAAACTTTACGTACAGTTTATTGTCCATAAAAATACTAAAATGGGAACTCTTTTTATTCTGCCTAGGATTTTATTGTCGTTCTCTTTAGCATAATTCAAATTTACCCACTTCCTGGGCTTTACTGTGGAATCCTCTTGAGACGGTATGATAAACCCTATTTATTTTCCTGCAAAAATTCAAATGATTGTCACAATAAATGCCTTTGAAATCCCTTCAGCATTTGTTCAGTGACACGCTTACGTTTTATTCATCACTCAAACAGTGTACTTTAAAAATCCTTTCTCGGGGGTATTCGAAGCCATTCTGGGGGATACAGCTTTTTGCCTGTCATCCTTGTCAGGAGTAAGATTGAAGAAACCACGCGTGAGTCTAGACTTAGATCTGACTTTGATATATTGTTTTAGAACAAGGAACCTGTCCGTATGATGTTTTCGTTTAAATTCCTGAGATATCTATCTATATAAAAAATTTTGGTTTTTGAATGGAATCGAATTAAAAAAGGGATTTCTCTCACCAGTCACAGATAAATGGTTTTAGCAGGTAAAGGGATCCACCAAAGGGATCGGAAGCTGAGATCCTTTAACTAAAAAGTCAAAAAAACTGTATGCGTCAGCTAAGTCCTCTGCGTCTTTGTGCCTATTTAGTAAGAAATTACTTAATGGCGTCAAAACTAAATAGATATAGGATGATTGAATGCTATATAGTATGTATACTCGAATTGTTGCTGTTTGTCATCACTCAACTGTGTACCGCATGCCTTGTGTTTATTGCTACAAGCTTTCTAAACGCATTTACCAACTTAACAACTGACATCCTTACCTCCCAATCAATAGAAGGAACAGTCGACCACAAGTCACACTAACTCTTTACAGTGACAAGCAAAACTCGACCTTACTGCTCTACAATAAGGGTGTTGCATTCTCTTTCTCGAATAATGTGTGTGAGACTGTACAAAGCAACCCGTTAAATGTCGCACCTCAATCATACCGTCTCGCCAAGCGCACCTGCTGATTCTGTCCCTTTCGTTTGTATAGCATTAGACGGAGACGGAAGTAGGTCTTACAATGTCACATGAAGACGTTAATTCATAGAACTGATTGATGTAAATATTAATTATGAGATGTTTGATTATAGTTGAGTTGAGTGAAGACTTTGTGTGATTCAACATCTTAGAGACTCTTATGGAATACCTAAGTAATATCTCGATACTAATAATAATCTTGTGTGAATAAGTATGTTATCTGTGATATAGTGTTGATAGTAGATAATAATTATTGGAAGTATCTTTAATATTTTTTTTCATTCAACGTACCACGGTCCACTGCTGGAAATAGGCATCTCCCGAGTTTTGCCACAACACCCAGTCCTGTGTAAGAAATACATTGAACTGAAACGATAATTCTATTTTAAAAGTAATGCCATCCATCAAAAGTAGTTCCTAAAAAAAAGTATAAACATTTCAATATCGCCAAGCTCCTCAGAAAAACATAGGAAAGAACCTTCTCCATAGTACACAGGGTGTTATGGAAATGCATGAGCATTTATTTATTATATGCTTACCTCACAAATTTATCATAAGCTGATTAAATTGTCTACACGTTTTTTTTTCTGAACGGACTATGCTTCAAGAAGGTTCATCTATACCAAAACAATATTCAAATACGATTTTACATTTACACCCTGTATATGCGGTTTTTCCGAACATTTGCACCCCAAAAAATTCACGAAAAAGTTTGGAAACCTCTTCGACTCCATATGGGAAGGAACAACGGCAAAGTAGGCACTAATCGAAGCCGGGTCATGCAAATATCGGGCTCACGTTGCGACAACTTATCAATATCGCACGTGACGTGGATTACAAGAAAATGGCGGCGAAATAAAAAATGGCGGAAGTTGTACGGCCGTTCGAGAATTAAATGTTACCTTCCGATGATCTGGTTTTGTTTGATGAGAAGTTTTAATTAAATTGGTCCTTGTTTTTTTTTTGTTTGTTCTTAAGCATTGAAAAGTGAGATACTTTCAATTGAATCAGCCGACTACCTAATTTACTGCAAGATATTATGCGCTCAGAGACATTACCTAATCTTGTGCCTTTTTTATCCGATGAAAATCGTCATGGACTTGGGCACGCAGGACTCCTACCGTCAAAAACCACCAGAGTGAATCTCCGTTTCCTAATATTGAAGACTAAACGGAAATCCCGTCCTGATTCCCTGAGCTTACCAAATGCAGTCCATCCCTAGCCTATTCATTTGGCATAAATTAAAAAAGTTGAAATACGTCTAAAAGGCATCGAATTCTCTATGGTTGATGAATTATGGAAACAAACATACAGTAGGTACAGTTCCCTGAGTAATGGTCTTAGAATTAAAACACACCGGAATGGGGCCAAGATTTGCATAAGGACCGCATGACATTAAAATTCATTACAATAAGTTTCTGTTCATTCACTGCGACACGAATTAATTACATTCATGAAAGAAGCGCCTTTTCCTTTTGTTTGCCATATCTTATAGGCAAAATTAATACTGGTATTGCCAGTATTTAAAAATATGAAGGATAATAATTATGTTTGCGTATTTAAAAGCAATGATAATTATATGATTGGAAAGTGCCTATCTATAGAAGCAGACAATTTTTGTTTCTATTCAGCCGAAGAAGTCAAAATCAGCTCAAAAACAATATAGACGAATGAATTAAAAAACATACGGGGAACAAAAACACATTTAACAGGCCCTCATACCATCTAGAAGAAAGTAAACTAAACTAGGTGGAAGACAAACAATTGAAATAACTTCTTGCAGTCTCCGTTGAGAATAGTACGGAAGAAAATATTTCTCATATTCAGGTTCTGGGAGTCGAGACAATCTTCTAAATTGTTTCTGTGCAAGTGCATTTGTCATGAGTGTTAAAGCACGTTTTAGTGGCTCTTGCATTTAGGGAACTGTACTCGGAATACAATATTTGAGTGTCTTCAGTTATAAGCAAGGAGTTCTGTTTGATACAAAATGTTTTAAAATAAATAATGATGTCGATAAAATCAAAATTTATTTTAAACGGGCCGTTTTCCAGAAACTTTTACTATGTCACAATAACGAATCTAGGCGCTCGGTTCCAAAATGTCGTTCCTATGAGAGAATCTTCAAGAACAACATAAAATTACATGTTCACCATAAACACTTACACATGACGTATTCTTCAAAATATTGACCACCTAAACTCTACTACAAAAATCCACTCAAAACCACAATAGTAATTAGTACCATTAGTATAGAAGCAACGTAAGCCTTCGTAATCCAACTATTTACGTTTCCAATGACAGATGGTACACTCTCCTAGGTATCACAAGGTATCACCAGGACTGGCGTCACCTCATGTACAAAGGCCCTAATATAATACAACATAACGTTATCTCAACTCTGCCGTCAGCATAATTAATAAGTGCGATAACTGTCGAATAATAATTAGCTTCCTAATTACATTTAATAAAACATATCTGGTTGATATTCCATGCGTGTAATTAGGCGGGAATCTATGATAGAGCATTAATACTGTCAAATGTTTATCTCTTTGTATTTCTTTTCGAATGTTTTATGGACTTACAGTAGGTCTTAATAGGTTGAACGAACTTTTTGTTTAAAATAATCTCAGGTTGTACATGTAGGCGTTCGTTATATGGCTTTATAGATGTGATGCTTAGAAAAAGGGGAATGTTTAGTCAACCACTTTTTATATTTTAAAATAATAGCAAAACCGGTCAAGTGCTTTTCGGAGCAGGGCTCATGTGTGAACAAACGGAAAAACAATTGGCAACAAAATTGGTTACCCATCAATTTGATTACGTCAATAATCGTTTACTTAACCTCTATTTCAATATTAGAATTTGCCGCGACTCGACAAAAAGAAACCACTTCAATATCAATGAGAACTACATACTCAATTTAATTGAATCATAGCTTGATTAAATCGACAGTTCCAAAAAAAACAATTAGTAGATCCTACACCCCGTCAAAAGTATAGATACAAACGTTTTATCTGTCATCCAAAACCAGCACCGAACTGACAGCGTGATGAATGGTAACGATAGCTCCCAAACCCAAATTATAATTAACATAATTATTTCCACAGTTTTATTACAGCTGCCGTTAAATTTTAATTACAACTGGTTTTATCTCCAATTCGTTAGTGTACGTTGGGTAATAAGAGCTTTTCCGGTGAAGGATTGCGGCCATTGCATTCCCAAGGTGACGCCGCGCGCCGTGTGAAGGTTTCTGATGAGACAATAAAAGGGTTATGGGAGTACATTTAGGAAAAGGTGCATAAAGTTTAATGGTCAGTTGAGTTTTTAGAGAGTTCGTCACTCAGCATCATTTACTATGACTAATAGGAAAATCACCCTTATATACTATTATGACAGAACTATGGTATTTAAGCTTTGCATCGTAACGGTTTAACAAACATTGAAGTCACATATATAAGACAACCAGACTAAGAACAAACATTCGTGAACCACACAAATACTAGTCCTACGCGGGTATCGAACTCACGACACGTCTCGCACTGTGCGTTGTCGTCGTGGTCTATATGACTAGGTAAACTGTTGCTTCTAAAATAGATGAGGTAATCAATAAAGCCCGCGACTATAAAGTCCTAAAGATAAAACTCGAAAATAAAGTAGAGGCCATAACCAAACTATTTTAATTTTCCTCCGTTCCAATTCTGAACTACCACGGAAATCACTCAGGGCGGTATTAAAATTAAATTGAGAGTACCCAACTATCTTTTATCATAAAGTTGAAAGTCATTTCCAATAAAACGCCCGATTATGATGAAGATTAATTACACGAGAATTTCAGCATCGATTTCACGAGCTTAAATTATTACAGGTTTAACGAAATTAAGGATTTTGGGGACCTTAGCTTAGTTAAGATTATGGCGCAGATTTTCGGACGAAATTGGCCATTTTTAAGGCCGTTACCAAATCCGTAATCATTAGCAATGTTTCATTGAAAATCACGGTTTTGGGTTCGCTAGCTATAAAAACTGTAATAAAATATGACTGTTCCTTGGTAAGATGATTTATTGTAAGGTTATGAAGTGGTATTACGTAATATAAATTGCTAATGAAATTCATATAATCTACGGTAACGTTCCGGAAATTTGTTTTGGAACAGACTTTTAGGTTACCCTAAGGTTCATATGAAAACGACTTTACAAATAGGGATCAGCAACGGAAAGTAAATTAAATTATTAAAGCATCGATTGCATTCGACGAAACACGAATACATTTCTCTCGTACGGAATCAAAAAGCATTCACTTCGATACAAAATCTTAATTATTCTCATTCAGTGCCGTGATTGTATTATAAAGTAATTATTTAGTAGCCGGACTAAGGAAATAGATAAAAGTTGATATATACTCTCTGATAACTTTTAATTAAGTTTACGCTCGATTCCCGGATAATGTTTATTCATTTCAACAATTAATTATTACGAAACGTTGAAAGCTTTTGCTTCTGTTCTAACATTAGTGTTGAAAGATTGATGTAGACCGGTCTTTATCATTTTCGATGTTTAATTCCAATGAAATTACTTTTTCTGTTACAAAATGATCCGATGAAATTGTTTAAATTTTAAAGTGAAATTTTGTTATTGCTCCCAAATCGTCTCACTTAAGATTAATAATATCATTATGGGTGTATAGATTGTTATGTAAAGACGTAAAGAAATCGATTCGGTCCATTCGATTTTTGTCCCTAATTTAATATTCAAATCGTTTGAACGAAATCCCGAAGGGTCAAAAATTCTGGCCACTCGGACAAACGATTTAAAAAAACCGTTCGGCATTCGTTAAGAAAACAAAACATTCCATTCCGAATTCAAAAAGGCTGGACAAAGAGCTGTCACTCAAACGAAGAATGGACACGCCCATGAAAGGTTCAATCAGAGGCCTCTTACACTCGTAATTACTGATGATTCTTGGTCTTCCGGAGTAATGACAGGGTGCTATTTGATGATGCATTCTCTGAGGCCATAGAACATAAAAAGAGCACGTAAGTGTATGATTAGGATGATAGTATTCATTACTATTTAATTTAGTTCGGTCATCGTCGGCGTTTCTAAGTATTCTATTCGAAAACTAATGTTACAAGTCATGCACTTGATACATGTATTCCTTTTGTAAACAAACTCATTCCGTTATCCAATAATCGGCTTTCTTAGTTAATTATTTCCTCGACGGCGTCTTTAAATATTAACCGAGAGACTATCAACTAGCATTAAGCCGGCTTTGGTCTTCACTGCGGTTAGGAAATTGGTGGGGAAATAGTTGAGCTAAACGGACTTAAATTGATTTGGCTGTCCATTAAGGATTCTACCCTAAAGGTGTTGCTATTTCAAACTGCCAAAGGTCGTTTAGAAAGTAAGCGAAAACAAGAACCTAGTGTTGTTGGTTTTGTAAACTTATTTTTGATAGAAACTGTGGCGCGGTAGCAAGTAAAAAAACCTTCGTTGAAATTTCGCTTCACAGTGCAAGCATTTTTGTGGCGCTGTGTGTACACAACGCAGTCGTTTTCTATACGTATACGAATAGTTGCGATGTGAGCCGAACTGTCGCAGAACTCGCAACGAATGGGTTTTAATCACAAGAAGTGCTATTCACATTTCCTTATCTAGTTCAACAGTTCTAATCTTGTTAGTTCAACAAATCTTGCAAGGGCACGATAAAACCGAATAATCGCTATTAATAGCTTGATTTAAGTTGAATTTAGAGCATAAATAGCCATGAATCAGGCGTTATATTAGCACCTCTGCGCTCTTGATCTATGAGTCAGAAGGAAGCGATAATTCGTTGGTACAAACGTACGAATCTGTGTTAATCGCGTTGCACGCATTACATTGCGCGCCGCAGCGGGGTGCGCCGCCTCGCGATTGAATATTTAATTGAATGTGGAGCGCACATGGCGAGGTTAACGACCACGTTGTTTGCCGATGGTCACGTTAGCTGATAAGATATATTTTGTAACGCCTTTAGTGCGGACTACGAAGAAATGTGTGCCATTTTGTTCATGTCGATACTTCATTTCAACGATACCTTTCTGAAATCTATATTGTGACTAACTTTATTTATAAATCGATTACTCATACACATGTAGCAACAACGACCTATTAGTATTACTATACTAAGTTCTAATTGAACTGTTGAATAGCAAAAGCATTATCATAAACGACGTAACTATTTAACAACTATATTTCAGCAAGAAGCATGACAAAAAATCACTTAATTTCCATTACACCCTACTTATCAAGATCGTTATGTAAATCATCCTAATTCGTACGTCATTATCAACCCTCTCTTGCGAACGGTCGGTCTCCGAGACCCATTGCAATATTCGAGATTCTGACACTGGAATAGATGCGTCAGCTGCTCTGACACAATGCTGTGATCCAATTTTAACGTACATCTGCCGCAAATGTCAAAGCTTATAGAATAATCGCGATTTTGGTGACTTGCAATTTATATCGTGTATGGTTTTAATCAAAATGTATCTGACTTTGAGTCTTTTGCTGATAAAGAATTATAAAATGAAGAACCCTTTTTTGGAGATAAACTTTTCAGATGTTTTTTGTATAAGATCAAAAGTTTGGATATTTTTTTCTACAGGGACCACACATAACAAAAAGTCTGATGAAATGTGTTAGTGAATAATTAAACAATAATTACGTCAATTAGTACACAAATGCAATGCTAAGTAGTTACTTTATTCAGTCCTATGTACAAAGCAAACGTGCTTCCTTTAGTACTTTCACTTAAAACGATTCCATCAATTTATAAATCATGGTATCAAAGAAAAATTCTTACAGATCTATGAATGTTCAGGAAAATATTGTATTAAATTACAAAAATAATAGCTCACTCAAAAAATATTGTTTTAGTCATAAAACAAGGACCTTATAATTGTTCGACCTATTTTCTTTTCTTTTACTATGCTTACTTAAATAAGGGTTATCAAAACTGTTTTTAAAAATAATATTGAATATTTTTTTTGCCTTGAAGCTAGATGATAAACGGTAACATTAATACTGCTGGTATAAAGGAAATATTCAAAATAAAGACTCATTGCTTTGTTATAAAGGTTTTATTGCAATGTTATAAGTACGACGCAAGCCAGTCTGACATTTAATTTCGTAGTAGAACTTAACCAGCAAGGATGTCACCCCATTCATAAGGTTTTGGATACACTACCGTAGAATCATCTTTTTTATTTTAAAACATTTCATCCATTATGTATTTTCATTATATGTTAGTCCCCCTTGGACGAAATACGAAATCCCTTGCCGGGTGTCACAAAAATGGCGACAGAATCTAACACGCGTGAATAATTTTTGGGACACAAATGCAACCGTTGTTGACTTTACGCTCCCCATTATTACTTTTTACGGTTTAACAAGCTCGTATTTTTACTTATCTCGTTTTGTGAATTGTTATTCTACATTTTTGGGGTGACAACCCTAGGCTGCCCGCTGATTGGCGAATTCGTAGGGTTGTCACTATTGTGGTCGCTTATACCATTGTCGTGTATTGTGACGTTTTTAATTCTGAACTTTTTATTAGATGTCTTTTTTACAACTTCGCTAAGTTTTTATGGGTTTGATGTGTTTCGAATTACAGAGATCGTTAAGTTTTAGCGAAAGTTTTGACGAGTATTAAAATATGTGTACTATGTTCTCGCTTTGCTTTCCAGTTTTATGAAAGCTCATAACGTTTTAAAACTTTTGTTAAGTTTATCAATAAACCGGTAAAGTGCGAGTCGAACTATTGATACTGAAGGTTTTATTCATTTAGGCTTATGAAAACAGGGTTGGTGACAAGTCGATAGGTTAAATTTTTCCTTGTAAACCTCAATATTTATTTTTAGTACATTTCTGAAGATTTCAACTGTCTGTCGAGGATCATGAAATGCAGCCTGGTGGCGGCCGGACGGGCGAAGATTAGCTATGAAACCCCTTAAAATTTCATTTGAATACAAATTTATCAAATAAATAAATTTCACAAACAAAATAAAAACTAACGACAAATTAAAATCGACACGCACCCTATTAAAAACAAATCAGAATTAATTATTAGCCGACATTCATAACTAAGCGTCATCATACGAAACAATTATATCAAACGCGATCTAACAAAACACGATCAACTCGTAACGGCCTGAACCGAAAACAATGAAGTGACCTTTCAATAATAGAACATCAGATATGAACACGATACCAATTACGATACGTCGATTTAGAAAATTTCAAATTGATACAACTGGCAACGAAATCGAAGGCTAAGAAAAATTTAGACAGAACGCCTTGTTCTAAAAATGAAATAAAAATTGCGATGCAAAATTATTTATTCACTTTTGATACTGTTATATTTTATTCGATTATGTAAATTATTTGAATATTCATAATTATGGACCGTCTATTAATTTATTGGTCTGTAACAAAATTATATTAAAAGTTTATTAGCTATAGGATTATTTGATTGTGCTTTTTGTTTGAGCTTTAACAGTTAATTGGTATCGATTTTCCTAAGGTTTCCGACGGAAAGTGAATTTTAGGCATTTGTATAATTATGATCAGGTAACTGATAAAGAAATAGAGTGCTGGTTTAATTGTTTTTTTTTTATATGTAAACATTTACTGTACAAACGTTGTGTTAAAATAAAACCTTTTTAGACATATTCTTTGGTGGTTTATTAGTATGGTTTTAGTGAGCTTTCAACGTTCAGTTTTTTTTAATTCGTCTATAGGTGTGTAAATTCTGTCTCCTTTTAAATTTGTCAAAACTGAGAAAGCAATTAAACTCTCCACCTATCCATGTCAGTAGCTAAACGTTTCATCGTTAACAAAGTGAACACCACAAAATTCAGGTCGGGTTTCATCGTACGAACCGTCAGAATGGCTACGTGAAAGCAATATTCATTCCGTTTTTTTAAGCAGCGTATCGGCACTATTTACCTGTGTCAAGCAAAGCACAAAGCGTCGGTCCGAGTGACCACGTTTTAACAACAATTTTAACGTACAAAGACCAATTACGATACCTCGGGTCGATCAAACGGGATCGGTGAAAAATGGGCATTGACGATGGGCGAGCGGCGAAAGGGTTGGCACCGTTTGTGAGAAATTTTAACGGTGATCGATGTTTTCGCGACATTTTCCGGGTTAAAACGGCCGGATGTTTTCTTCCTATTTATAGAAAGGCATAAATAAAAGGTTATTGGTGATTCCTTTGATGTTGTTTTAGGATGTAATAAATAGTCCCAAAAATGTTTATTAACTCTCCAGAAAGTAGAGAGAGTTCTTTCTGGAGAGTTAATGCTTTTTAAACTTGATGTAAATTAAATAATAGTTTTTGATGTCAATTGAATAATATCTCTCCTATGGAGCAAAGCTACCCTACACCAAACAACCTCAGAAACAAACAACAACCCTATCGCTAACGTATATGAAAAAAGAAGTATTTTATTAATAAATACATATTACCTAAAGGAATTGTGAAATGACATTCGCGAGTTACATGAAAGGTACTTTCAGTTATTATTAGGCGTACGAAAAATTCCGATCACGAAAGTGTTCTTGAGAAGAATAAATTTAATTTATTCCCCTTCCACCCGTTACCGTTTTTCATAACCTGATATAAAGAATTCCAATTTCATCGTGGATATGATTTTTACATAGCCGTTATTTTAATATCATTTTGTATGTAATATTGTGAAATAGTCGTGATCAAATAACGGCGTTAATATTGTAAGTTGAAAGATTTGTATGGGCTTTTGTTTGTCATATTAGTAGCTTTTGAATCGATGAGGATTTAACAGTTTAAAAGATATTCGTAACGAGATTTTTCGGATGTTTTCAACTTAATAGGACTCCACAATCATAAGTCTTTCTTGGGAAAGTTTCAGATGGTACAAATCATGACCATACAGAAAAAGGTTTAAAACCTGTATTTCAGTGTTTTCTCTCTCTTATTTTTCTAGCTCTCACATCAAACAATACTAGATTTCAGACTACCGCCCGAGTAAAACTTTGAGAAATTGCAGGCATCCACAAGAATGGCGTATCTCGTAAGATGCGAACTTATGCGAGATGATAAACAGTCCGCGTTTATGCCTTTTTATTTTATTCTCCTTTTAACTGTATTGTTTTGTATTTAACATTTAGTTTTGAGAAGAGTTTCCTCTTTGTAAATACCGCAAACAACGCAAAAGTCCATTTTTTTTTGGTGAATGTACTTTAATTTTTATATCGGCACTTTTGCTGTTTATCGCTAGATGGCATGAAATGAGGTGATCAATTTTTCTTATACATAGAACTAGTATTAAGTATACTAACAATAAACGATCAACAATCTTATACTTAATCACCTATTCACCTTAACCTCTTGATCTACAAGATTAACATTCATAATTACACTCAAACATATCAGAAAATATACATATCATGTCTCACTCTTGAACTTTACAATATGTAACAATACTAACTAATTATTACATTATTCCATTTCTCGTGTCAAATGACACACATTCTATAACTCGCTATCAACATTTGTCACTCGATTTGTCGTAAATTACTCGATACAAGAATCGCATCAGTAATTATAGAGCGGCCATCTGTCGGTTACGAATGAAGTAATCGATAATGTGAATGAATCGAGTTAGTTTGATTTACGATTGTTAGTTTTGTGTGGAGATTAAGTTGATGGTTCAATGTTTTTTTTGTGGTCCATAAATTGGATTGTTGATTCTTTTTTTAGATGATAAATGAGAATGTATTTTATTTTTTATTTATTGATTAATAGCATTTCGCTCAATAAAAATGTTGCCTTATTTTCCGGTGCTATTTACCAAGTTTTCATTTTAAAGCATATTTTACGGAGGTTAATAAATAAACTTCATATACCTGAAATTTCAACTCGCGGAAATCACAATTCCGAGTAGAGTCAAAGCTAGAAAATTGGCTTATATTTCAAACGAACTTCTAAAACCTACCACGTATTAGTTATATTAAAAAATACCAGTTGGGTCCAGAAATAACCAGTTACATACAACAAGTTATGTCTGGTTACCAATGGATATACCCTATGTATAGACTATAGGTACTATAAGTACCAATATCGCATGATGTGCATGTCACATTCGCCGTGTTCGGCTAAATTGGACACTACATGGGATGCAGGTTCTATTGGTTGGGACAATGACTGTGATGTTAGTTTTTAGTACGTTAGTGTTTTAGAATTGTTCGAATTTAATTTTAATTGGATTTGAATGTTTGAATAAACAAATAAATAAAAAAACAAAAACGAATGACTATTCAGTACTATACTCATCGAAATAGGTACAAAATAATTATAAAAAAATAAACTGGCTCCGAATGCCGTCTTTAGAAATTACTTCCTTGTTGCAAAAATCATATATTATGGTACAGTTATGAAGAGAACTCCCTAATATAACACAAACAAGTCTCCCACCACACAAATCACAACAAACAACTTCTATACAAATATTGAATTTCAACAAATTCCCTCCGAACAAAATCGCAACTCGCATAAAAGTCTAAAATACTAAAATAAACAGGTTTGCTTTAAACCTATGCGAGTACTTTCTGAGCATGCATGCATAGACATGCATACAATGGAACACAAAGCCGGCTGTAAGGCAGTATTATCGGTATTTTATAGAGAATGCATTGCCTTTGCACGGTTCAAGCAGGTTTTATTTAAAGCAACTTAGATTTAAAAGTACATAGTCTCTTTTTGACGCCGAAATTTGCGACGCCTTTGTCGTTTTGTTGTGTACGCTATAGTGTAGCGTGATAATGCATCTTGATACTTTTAGTTGAATTTTATAGTGTTTGTGATCTTGATACTTGATTTTGTTAAGGGAACGTTTTGCAAGTTAATTGATAAATTTCTTTGGATTAGTTTGTTACGTGCAAGCTCTTTATACATCTAAAATAAAGTATCAAAGATTATGATAAGCTTCAACAAAAACGTCTAGTTTAAAAACACGCATATCTCAATGTTAAATAAACTGCATTCATTAATAAATACTCATTCGAACCCAAATAAACTGTGAGGCTCTAATAACATTAACTAATCGCTCATCGAAAACTGTTTAACATTACGCAATACAAGCCGACAAAGTGCAACAGCAGTTTTAACTCGCACCTATCTATCTGGCACGATTCGTAGACGTCGTCGACCGATACTGTCGATATCGCAGCGATAACGCGGCGATAACGCAGCGATACGATAGCGTTCGACAAACAATGAGTGACACTGTTGCGAAAGTTACGATGAAATTGAGTGAAGGGTGAAATTATTGATTTGTTTTTTTATTTTAATGAGACGGTAAAGCATTAATAGTTCTTTGTGAAGGCAGTCATTCATTACTTTAAGTGGTTCAATATTGACATACTCAAAGGTGGTACTTTAGGTGCCTGACCTTTAAATAAATTATCTCTTTATTAGAGGTTAACTTTGTTGACCGAAACTAAAGTAAATTAATAATGTTCTAGTTCGTCTAAAACAAATAGATATAACAAAAAAAACAGCTTAAAATAAATCTTTTTTTTTTTTTTAAAGTGTTCGTGAACTTATTAATAAAATTAAACTAATAATGTTATGGATTTCAAACAAAAAAGCTACTGGCATGCTGCAATTTGTGAAAAACTCGACATTTCTTATTTAAAATATTAAAAAAAAACTTCCCCAACGTCAGCAGATTTAAAAAATATAACTTTTAAACTGTTAAGGTGAATACACTTGAGCTAAATTATAATAGCTAATGACGTTATCTCCGGGACGCGGCCAGAATCACAATGAACAATCAAAACGTGAGAATAGCAAAATAAGTTGATAGTAACAGAAAATTCACTTTTAACTGATAAATTTTATTGTATTTAGTGGTTTCATTGTTACCATTTGGCGTTTCTAGAAAACGAAGCTATATATTTTATAGGTTTTTATTTAAAGTAGGTCCTATCAACCTTTGTATATATCTGATTTTGTTCTGATTTTAAGTTCAAAATATTTTTTTGGTCATGAAAAATTCTCGTTGATTTCTTTTTCATTGTATATGCCATACTTATTGACCGTAAGTGAAGTTTTATTACAAGAAAAATATACCATAATAATAATTAAACCGTAACCTACTTTCACAATAAGGATTTAATAGTCAAAGATTAAGCCCAAGTTCAGCATTAAAAGTTTACAAATAAGTATTAATATTCGATAGGTCGTGATCTTATTAAAGTACTTCATTATTTATTAATAGCCTCTAAAACCGAAGTTCTTCCAACAATATAAAACATTCAGAAGGCTTTTCCTTCAGGTCACTATTTTTCCATAGTAAAACAATCACAGCGAAATCAAAAGTTGACCTAAACTATTGTAAGTTGTGCCTAAAATTACCTAAACTTCGGTAATTTTTAGGTGCGAAAGGGTGAAATCGGAAACTCATTACTAAGACCCCGCTGTCTGTCTGTGTGTCAACAAGCTATATCTAAAAAGCTAAAAAAAAACAGAAACTAGATACAAAGATGCTGATTTTTTCAAAAGATCAGAAATAGAAGTGCTTGATATTCGCAGTCAACAGTAATTATAAGAGCTACTTGGCCTTAACTTAACACAAGTTTGGAGTGAGATTTCTGTCTATCTGCCTGTTCTTTGACAAAGATAAATTAATTACATGAATAATAATTATAATGTGTCGAATTTATTTCGCGTGAAGCTGTTAATTAGGGCCCTTGTCTAGAACGTAATATTTGCTTCATTAACACGTAAGGAGTTCAGAATATATTTGGGAATAGACGAGGGATTAATACAAAACCGTCTGGATTGTGATGGATTTTATTTGTAAGTCTTGTACTTAATTTTGGATTTCGTCTTAATATGTTTTTCGAATCGAAATGTTTTTTGGGGGAATGGATTAGGTATTAAGCTTTTGATACATGCAAGTAAATGGTTCATTAAAAGCCCTTAGAATAAAAACTGGGGGTTAATTAAGCGCTCGCAATATCTACTAAGTATTTTTGATACCTATGTATGTTGTCTCGCGGGGCCCCGATCCCAAAGTTTTATGTCACCCAGACTCAGGACAAGGGGTCACGCAACACGTTGCACGCAGTGGATTTGGCGGGGTGACGTTAACCAGCTATCCGTGCAGTTGTCAATCTGCTTGTTCACATAACTAAGTGTTTCTCAGCAACTTCTAAATAATTAAAATTGCAGAATCAAGATGCAGTCTGCCCTCGCTTTCTAACTCTCTATAAAATGTTTACTGTATTTAGTATTACACTGTATTATAACCATCAGAAATTCCATTATATTTTTACCGAACACTAAACAAAGCCTCCAGTATGAGTTCTCATTGATATTTACATATCTATTTCTCACGTTCGACATCCTGCGTTACCCCTAACACAGGTTTATCTCACTATCGATAACAGACTACCTTTATACCCCATGTTTGCTTTCCAAAACAAACAATGTGTCTTAAAAGATATAAAGTATTAAAGAATAACAGTACAATTGATGTTTTGTGGTAGAAAACATGATTTATTTTATTTTTTTGTGGGAAAAAATGGAAATGATTAATATCTAAGAAATCGGTATTGGTTTATCCAAAACTTTTACATACCTCTACCTATTGCAAATGCCGTCAGTAATAGGTACTGCTTTTGTCTTGTTATGAAATTTATTTTTTATCGAGTTTTTAGCAAACTATTATTCCTGCACTACACCATAATATATGGTAAAAGCAAAGCAAAGTTTTTATTTTGTCACCAAAGTATAAAAGCATTGCACAAAAAAATAATGAAGTATTTTCTTAACACTTGTAATGTATTCAAATGTATGTAAAATGTATATTCCACTAAAATATTACACACTTACAAATGCATTCAAAATACCACTTGATTACCAAACTTAACAACACGTGTAAAGAAAATCAATTCTGTTAAGTACCACACATATAAAGTATCATTATTATCAAATTATCATAGTTCGTATGAAATAAACACCGAAACACATACTACACATTACCCCCTCCGTTCACAGTCGGGTATCAAAACCAGATATGTTTCATAACACCCAAAATGGCCGTTTAACGCGACATCGAATAAAAATGTTCGTTATTATAGATAATAAGTTGTAATTTATAACTTAAACGTGTATGGAGAAGTTATGGGAAACCATAGCGATGTAACAATCAAGACGTAATAAGGTTGTCACTTTGATTTCGTGGGGAATTAAAAAAATTGAGATGCTGGCACGAAAGAGAGTTTAAATTAGGTATTTTTCTTAGAAAGAAGACTGATGTCAATTGCTTTTAGAACCAGGTTTTTACTGCTAGGTACGCAAATTTCTAACCTGAATTTGGTACGTCCTTTCTTGGGTTCGTACTAAAACTAAGTGCACACATATTCGTCCATTAAATCGAATAATTAACTTAAAATGAAGACCATTCCAATTATGTCATCGTTAGCATTAACTTTTTTTAACTATATAAACTTAAGGAAAGATCATTATTGTTCTTTTGTTGAAACAATTCCCGATGTCAATTTCATAGCATGAAGAATGTTTTACAACTAGAATAAGTTGACAGTTTGAAAACTCCCGTATTCTAAAGTCTAGGCGTCTAGCCATAAACTAGAAAGTAGTTTCTTCAAATCTTCAAAGTTTAAAACCTGAATATTGCACCTATTGTCACCGGAGCTTATGTTTGCAAAGTTCAGCTCAAAGGAAATAAACTCTGAGATTTATTTACATAGTAAGTGCATTTAGTAAGCGGTTATAAATTTAGTTTTATGAGTCTTTTGTCTTAAGTATTTAGGTAAATGCTAGGTGTGCTATACTGACCATTGTTTATACAATGTTTGCTAGCGAAGTCTGTTGAACATATTTTATTTATTATTGAATTCGATCACATTTATTTATCTACTCCATGTCAAAGAAGTAAACGTTTGCAGTTATGTAACATTTTATAATAATGTACTTTCTCTAACAGTGTTTTATTTTATGTTTACAGGTAAGAGTCCTGTTCTTCTCGCGTAAGAATATACATCAAAATAGTCAAAGAGCATATGGATAAATTATGTAAGTTTTAATTTAAATCGATAATAAATAGAGGGGGCTAGATCTCTACATAGAATATTTAAAAAAAAATACTCCACTGAGTCTTTACAATTATATTTCGATATAATTCATTTTGTTTGTCAGTCCATCCATTCTTATGATCAAAGTTATACGATTCGATGAAAAACATCAAATGTTTTTCCAAGAAAAAAAAATCCAAAAAAGGTATAAAATCTTTGCAACCTTTTATAAAAACAAAATGTATGCATAACTCCGCGAAAATTAGAGAAAACTTCTCTTTCGAGAAAATTCTTCTTCCAAGAAAATTTGAAAAGCTGTCAACCCTAAAAGAAATTACTGGTATTACCTTAACGCAGTGAAATTTCTCCAATTAGCGTGTTTCCTATCAAATTAATAGCCCATTCACGACAATAAATGTTCGGCGCCCGGATTTAAGTAATAAATTATATTCTACCGTCCATGTTGTTTGATTGGTCTAATGCAGCTTTTTGTTGACATGTTTTATTCTCTCGTGAGAAGATTTGTCAAGATAACTTCGATATTAAACTTAAATCGTACTTAACACACCTGACAAAATAACTTAAGAATTATTTATTATTACAAGCATCTATGAGATAAAGAACTTGTTTAAATAGAGTCAGATAATATTGGGACCACTGCTCCTGTCATCATCGGCTTAGCCTAACTATGTTGGGGTCGGCTTCCAGTCTAAGTCTCTTCCATTCTCCTGTGCTTTGAAATAAACATTTTTATATCCTTAATAAATATATAAAAATCGTATGAGATAACCATTAGGTGATCAGTGATCAAGATTTAATATGTTTAATATTTATGATTTAATATTCGATGCTTTTGACGAGATTTTTGAAATATACGAAACATATAAACATTAAGTAGGCGATTCAAGTTAAGCCTCATTTCTGCCAATTTAAATAATTGTGAATTAGGAGAACTTCACATGAGAGAATGGGCATCACATGGGCTTAATACACTTCAAAAAGAAATTCCTTTCAAGTGGCAGTTGATTGACAACAAATATTCGGAAGAGCTTTTTACGTGGCATTTTCGTTTCATTCGAGTAACATGTTGTCATGCTGGAGGTACTCATAGAGTGATCAATAAGTATGTAGAGTCGGCAACAAAACCACTTGAATTGCAATAATCAGTAGAAACTAGGAAACAAAACAGTTAGAAAAAGAACTCTACTTTAAAGTTTCAGAAAATTTGCAGGAAATTTTTCATTGAGCCTCTGCAGCAATATGAAAGTCTTTTCGTTCATCGACTTTTGTTGCTGGCCGTACATAAAAATTGTCTTTTACGTATTTTACGTAATTACGTCTCTTATTGTTAAGTGCTTAGAGTTCAGTTTCGAATAGCATTGTTTCCATTGTCGCTTCGACATGTACCCGTAATGACACGTTGATTTACATTCCCCAACTCAAATCAGTACGTTAATCCTATTATAAAGATTCTTAAGACTCATTTATAAAACCATTTATTCCCATTCACGATTACATAAGCCGCTGTGACACTATTGACACCACGATAAACTTGAAATTTATGCTCGAAAGTAATTTGGGAACTGTGTTAAAAGGGAAAGCAGAAAGAGAGGTATTTAAAGTGAGATGGCAATAGGTTGGAGTCGGTTATGGCTCAGGTAGTCAAAGTATCGGATTAAGTGATATGAGTAATCAAAGTCTTCGGATTCTAAAAGCTAGAAATTTTAATAACAATTTATTAGACATTACATCACCGTTTTATGCGCATGGGAGGCTAGTACCCGAGAACTACTAGAATTAAGATTGAGAATTTATACGAGATGTAACGGATATGCATAATTTGTATTGTGCATACCAATAAATGAAGTATCTTCGAGGAAAAGACGATAAACGTACTTACGACACATAAGGTTCAATTTTCTTTGTGGGAGTACATTATTGCAAGTACAATTTTCTCATTTCGTATCAGTTTTTAAACGAACAAAATTGAACTTTGAATAATTTACAAGAGTCAAATAAAATGTTTCTTTTTAGAATAATTCTCAAACAAAACCAGTTTCGAAATTTCTAAATCTATATTACAGTATTTTGTTCTTAAAATATACTGAAAACATTCTAGAAAACTCATTAAAACTTGCATACAGACTTCTAAGTAATTATTAAAACCGTAGTCACTGTACTTAGAGTCTAGTTTTCAAGATTTACATACAGACAAATGGATGACGTAATATTCCAAGAGTGACGTCATGGAAATACGTTTCCTATCGCTGGAGAACAGCTTGTGGGTTTTGAAAATGAAAAGTATACTGTGGGAGTCCGCTTCAATCTCTTCATTTGACTAACGTGAAAATTGATATTTCATCTGGACTTTCGTATAAATGATTTTTTTTAAATGGTGCCAAATTGATGGCACTGGGCTGTTTTTCACGCGTCACTACCTATGCGTCTGCTGACCATTGTTTGGTTCTTTATCCCACAGATTATCATACAAAATTGTAATCAGAAATGTTGTATGGAAGGACCATAATTTTTCAGTCAAGGATATTAAAGATTTTTTCAGAAAGATTAATTTTCATTTTGGAGAGTAGACAAGTTTAGAGCAATACTTATAAGTATATTGGCTATAGTATGTGTTATTTCCTGTCTGTATTAAACACATCCCAGAATCTACAACTTCTTTATGAAGTACCAGCTTCTCACTTCTTTCATAGAATGTTTCATTTTTAAGTGCACAAGACACTACATTTTCATTAAATATTCAGCTTTAAAAGTCTCGAATGCCGCACACAGTCAAATAACGAACCGTCTTTAGCTCGAGAATAGTGAAATACAGTCAAAACAAATATAAGTACGAAGTCGAACTGAAATTGTAAGAATGAGGTTTGCAGGCGAGCACTTGAGTAACACATCACGAAATATTCATACACGGAAGGAACATCTTAAGATTCCGAGTATGCAAATATTGCTTTGCCAACGTTTGAGGTGGGGTCCAAGTGTAAGCGGGAAACGATTTCAAATTGGACATATTTTGTGTGACTTTTTGGTAGTTTTCTATATTAATCAATACCAAATTCAGTTTAAAGTGCTTTCAGGGAAGGTTTTTGAATGATCATGTTTGATCCAGATAATTTTAATTAAACAGGAAATGATAATATATTATATCAATCCTTATTTTTAAGTGTATTCCTTGATTCTTATTGATATAATATCTATGTTACGTAATTTTTTTTCACTTAGGTGTTAAAAATAAAATAATACTTTTCATGACAAATTTTCTTAAAACCCGCTTATAAAGAAACTAAGACTTATTATGCCTGAAATTTCCTCTCGCTGGCAGTGCGACCATACCTCTATCGCAGTGTATATCTGCAAGTACTCCGGCTGCGTTTACTGCCGCGACAATGCCAAGTCGTTATTACGAATTATTGGACTTTTTTACTTACGTACCATACGGTTTTAAATTTAGCCGAGTTGAGTTCCAAGACGGCTGCGTCGGTATTTTATTTAATACTCCTATTTTGATGTATGAGAACTTTTTAGGTATGCTATAGATTTTTGTAAGATGGCAAATAATTTATTTTATAGTTAGATGAAAGGAAGACAGAAAAGTTTCTACTCTTATGACTTTTTATCAAAAACAATAAAAAAAGACGTTATGTAAGCTAAACTTCTTTATTCCTCATTATTATTACATACTGTCAGCATATTACCAACCACTGCTGCATTTACTCCTAATATGTATGATTAACCAGTATTAGAGTCGATTTAGAAACAGTTTTCTAACACCACACCATATTCGTACTATTAAACCTCCTTATAATTCGTGGTCTCTATAACTAATGACGCACATGTAAAGACTATTTCTTTTGTACTTTCTAAAGTACCCTTTATTCTCAAAAGCATCCATGTTACAGAAGATTGAAAATACGCAGGACCTACGTCACTGCATCTTGTTGAACCCAGTTCAAGCGCAAATATGAAATATGTATGTCATGTCGTGTAAGCAATAGTGAGTCGACTCCGCTTTACTGGAGTAAGTACTTATGCTTACGGTGCGATGTTCGGAGAACTAATATTTAAATGAATAAAAGAGTTTTAATATTGTCTGGTCTGTTTAAGTCGACGCCATTTGGAATTGATTCTTCTTTTAATTGCATCAAGGTTGGTTTTTAGTAGACATGTTTTTGGCGAATGAGGATTATTTCACCTTTTAATCCCATCTCGATGAATTCTAAGCCGATTTCAGAGTTATCCACTATCTGCTTTCACCGCAAAAATACTCCATACACTAAATACCACTTACAAATTCATCTGTAATAAAAACTTCATAAAAAAACCCATACAACCATAATCAAATTATCATAACCGCTTCTAATCTTACCTAATCGTGAAAACAAAGGAAAATGATCTTTAATGCGTTGCTTATCCTTCTTTTTGTTTCTACGCGTATGTAGTACATCCCATAAGGTATGGAGAATGAAGCTATAAGGGCTGTGAGGGCTTGTGGTAGCGAAACGGCAGATGCATGCGGTTTATGATGATTGCACGTCAAGAAACAATAGCCACTTATTGTATGGCCTACGTTCGAGATGTAAAAGGACTGGAAGTGGTCTTGCAGACGTCGATTTTGCTTTTTTACTTGGTGGTTTTTTGGGTGCCAATAGTGAAACTATTACTTGTGGTTTTTACAGTGTGGTTTTGGAAGAGATCCTCCCAATTTACAAAACTCGTCACTTGCTACCAGTCCAAGACAATATCTAAGCTTCGTACCTCTTTTGCTGGAACTAATTGGAACTGATACAGCTGCGTAATATACTTCGTTAAAACATTAGTATGTCACTAGCGCTGCCCTAGAAATTTCGCAATGACCTGACACAAACAACATAGTATATCGCTGTCGGTATTCTACGAAATGGAACTAACACCTATTTTACGATTCTCGAAATCGAGCAAGTTCACCATAATCGACATCTGAAATCGATTTAGTTTTAAGATTTTTCGTTTTTATCATAGATTTGCTTAAATATTTGTGCTCGTGAAGTTAAACTTATTTGGTTAACTAAGCCAAGTCGAATGGTAGCATCAAATGATTTAACATCGATTTCGCTAGTCATGCATTAACCCTACAGTTTACCCATAACAGTAACTCGAGAATAATCTCTAGCCATTATCTGAATCCCTTTTTGATAAATCGTGAAGATACAAAGTCTGCCATTTAAGAAATAGTGCTCGGATGCTAGTGAAAGTTTTATTTCGAAAGGATAAAGATCTTTGCCGTGAAACGAATAAATGAACCGAATACGTTTTTATTACGTTTGAGATAACAGATTTTGTACTTATAGAAAGCAGGTATTTACTTTGTGACTGTTATTTTTGGTTAGTAAACCTTAGTAATTTCGTATCATTTCTTATATTATTTAATTTGAAATAGTATGTAACCGAAGCGTTAATTAATTGTAGTATTAGCAGAGGCTACCGCTATTACACTGTTTTAAGTAACGAATTATGTTCTTCCCAGAGAAAATTGATTTTGAAAATAGTTCGCCTAAATTTTGATAATGGGACTGCATATTCAAATCGTTCGTTAATCTATTTACACTGGCCGTTTGATTCCATTTTCAAAACGCAATTGATGTCGTTTATTCTTCTTTTTCGGCGGTTTCCGCCTTTTCCATTCGGCGTGTATCTCGGATACTTTGTTGTTCGATATCATTGGTCGGCATCGGAATGGCCGTCACGTTTCACCCCCACTAACGACACAGTTTTATCAACCGCCGGACACAGTTGAAAGAGTTACTCGTACGGGTTTGTAGGTAGCAACGGAAAATTGAAGGTGAGATGTGAAATGAGAGGTATTGAGTATTTGGAAAATCGAATTTTACGATTCTTTTCATCTATATGTTGTATTTTTTTACTGAAAAGACTTTCATTCACTTCTAACGGTGCAGAGAATTTAACAGATTTAGGTTACCTAATACTTTTTTCAGATAGTCTTAAAAATCAACAATGGAATTTTACCGGTATTTACCTATTCAAGCCACAAAAAATCGCACAAAACATCATTCAAAATTCACCAAGTATTTTTTCTTTTTCTACGGATGAAAAAACATTTTTAGTTTTTCCATTCGTAACACGAACCGCAGTGGATCTTTTATTGACTAGTGGCAGAACCCGACGCCGCACGTCTACGCGAATCTCCACCGAGCGTATGAAATCTGCGCCACAGAATATAATATTACACTTTGACAATGATGAAATATGGTGACACGGTTTAACTTTTGTGCCTACACGGCTGAAGGAATTTTGGGGCAACGAATTGCAAATAATGTGAAGGTATAGAATTGTTAATTTATTAATTGTTAAATATTTTAATTTATTGTTTGAGGATTTCGAATTGATATAAATGTCTGAATTTTGACGTAACTTTGAACCGGATTGTTTGATTAAACAGTTTAGCAATGCTAAACAAATAACTACAAAGGAAAGTCACTGTTTAATTTACTATGTCAATATTTAGAATGCTTTAATAGGTCGTTGATAGCCAAAACATGTTGTGTTTACAAATAAAAACAAGAGTAGGCCATTGATAAGAGTTGCAGACTGTATGCACATTTTCTTATCTTTCGTATCACAAAAGTAGAGCACTGTTTATTAAGCAGACCTGGTTTCTTTTACAAAATTCACACGCCTCCAAGTTTTTATCACGAAAAATAGAATCAATTTTATTTAACAAATAAAAACTAATTATTATGCATTATTTGCACACAATATACGAGTTTTACTGACGCTACTTCATTCTCACACTATATTAAAACGAATTACTATAAAAATAATAATACACAATTACACACATTTTTTAATTAAATTTAATTCTCAATCTTTTTTTGTTAAAATATTAATCTTTAAAATACAAATGAATTTGTGTCGCATCTGTTTAATATCTACTCTTTGTCACCTCGGGACCACATGAAAGCCGAGCGCGGTTCTCGTCCCTTCTGACATTCTGAACTATGTCTGTATTATAACTGGAAACTACAGAAACTATTCCGTGTTATCCTAGCGACAAGCTAGTCTACTTAGTTATAATAATACTGCTTGTCTTGTCTACTGGAACACGGAAATTCAGAGATCTAATGCGCAAGCAAAATATATTATGTATTGTAGTAGAATTATACATGGTTTCTGTTATAAAGACGACTGAATTAGTAACTTTGTATATATTTCTGCATATTATGAAATAAAAATAAAGACTTCAATTGCATATTTTTGTAAACTTAAAATACTTTAAAAATAACGAAAACACAAGACAAATTTTCAAATCCATTGCAAGCTTCAGGCGAAACAATCCCATAAAAGCATCATAAACTAGCAGAAGCTTTCAAATAATTCACAAATAAAACACGATCGTATCGAGTGTCGTATCTGCATAACTTTTCTAAACTAATCTTTGTCTGAACAATGAAAGTGTGGCGGGGTATTGGCGCCTGTTCTTTTACCACCACATTTTAAATTACAACTATTGCGGTTGTAGAGAGAGATACCGCCCTATACAGTGTAGTGCGCTCTCTCGCTTCTTCAACTGCGAGGTTTTTTCGTTATGAGACCGTGGTAGGGGAGCCTAGTCCCCAGTTCCCTACTGACAGTGCTGTATCACGTTACTTAGGTGACGCTTATGTGCGTGCACATCTGTGTGTTTGTAAACGAATTTCTGTATCACGGTAACACGATATTCGGTGACGAAGTGATGATAATGTAATCAGTGGTGGATACATAAACATTGGATTGACAATGTGAAACATTTAGATATCAAAATTGAAAAATGTGATATTTTCTTTAGGAAATTAAGTATTATGCATATGCTTAATAAAATATCCTTTTTTGCTATTTCACTTCTTATTTTATGGTTGATGCATCACCCGATGGCAGAGTTTAAGCCGCGGTTTTTCACAATCTTGAACAAAAATGAGGTTTAACGGTTTACTACTACGCTAATAATGTATCAATGCATTAAGTGCTTGGTTTATTAGTTTGGGTGTACATTATAAAACAGAGTTAACCAGACACAAAACATATGTTTAAGTTTGTTTTTGATGGGTTAAATTTAGCCCTTTGCTTTATTTTTAACTTTAAAAATAAAGAAAGATTGAAATAAGCTATAAATAACATACTGTGCATAAACAGCATAAACGGCACAATGGTGATCTTTCTTTCAGTGTAAAAAACATAAGAAAGATATAGTTGTTGTCATTGCATTTGGACGAAGATATTCCAATCAAATAAATGCAAGTAATAAAAAACTTTCCTGAAAGTCGTCTATTACGTCACCAATCACCAGTAACAATTTACCTATCTCGCTACCCAGTCGAAACTACCCAATAAAACATAGCCGTACATCGCTGGCACTAAATCTGCCACAAAGTACCGCTGTTTATTTCCTCAAACTGAATAGAGTTCCATTTCAAAAGTTTAGTCGGCCTCGTATCAGTATCGTGTGAATGACGGCCTATTTTTAGGGGCAGCCTATTTCTGTATATGGTAAGGGAGTAAATTCGCTAGTTTGTCTTGTAAAGATTAAATTAAAACCACGTTTTGATCGGATAGTTGATGCACAATATGTTCGCAAGAGTCTTAAACCTCTAACCGAACAGAGCTATGAAGGAATCTTAGCTATGCTGCTTTCCACACGAGGTTTTACGTTTGGTATAATAACCTACCAAATTAATATTACTCATAAAATGTATTATTTTTATTTAATTTTCCCGTTTGTATTTCTTACATTTAAAGTAACTTGATATTCGTACCTAGCCTTTAGCAATCACAGGCGAAGGGTTGTTTTGAAATCATTCTTGTGTTGAACGCGGGTCCTTTAGCGCAAAGGAAAATGCCTGGTGGGCCTCGACGATGTTAAGTTATTCATATCTTGTAATAAGAGTTTGGCGTAAAGGTCAACTTGCCAACTTGGGCGAGGAACATGATTTTAATAAGTCAAGTATATTCGCCGACTATAGGTCTTTATTAAAGAGAAAGTAGTGGAAAAAAAATATATCACATAGGGACTGAAAGAATATCCTACGCATCTACAAGGATTTATTATTTGACAATAGCTACAGTAACCTTAAAGATAAATCCCATACACCTTCAAGCATAAGGCCCACATAAATTTCGTTTGAAATCAATATAATTATATTGATTTCAAACGAAACAATGTCTCAAATAAACGATAAAACTTTTTACCAAGCGAAATGCACCAAGAACGTACCAAAAATTTCTCAGTACAAAGGTTAAACCAACACGCATAAATCGACAGGATTGAGAACTACCAGCAGTAAGCCCATTGCCCCTAAATGCACTAAAAACGATAAAAAATAGTACCAATACTATAAATAACACTAAAATGATGGAGGGAACACATCCCGCCCTCACTTATCACTCGCACCCCACGGTATTTTGACCCCGCGTTTAAAAGCCGCTCTTTGCATGGACGACGAGGGTTTTTACATTTTTTTATAAAGAAATGTGGTTTGAATAGAAAACTCACTTATTGCGCCCTAAGCAAAGTCTACATCGTCTAATGTATGAATGTCTGTCGTTTGCAGGTGAGTCCCGTTTCGAGAACTATCGTGACTCGTGAGTGCATACTTGTTATATTGATTCGTGGAATTTTATTATTAAACATAAAAAAAAACCTTTGAGTATGTAACGTATCTACGTTTTCTACTTACTTTAAGTGACTAAGAATGTATGATCTTGACTTAAATAATGTATTAAGTGTCCCTGTATTTTTTTGTGAAATTTACTGTTATTTGTAAATTTCTGCATGGTGTATCCTGCCCCTAATATTCCAAATTCATGCATAATTCCAGTACACGTGTGACCTCAAAGGTCATATCCAATTAAGTCAGTGCGAGTTCTCCTAAGCCTTCAGGACCCTTCTAAGTCACGTATGTCCTCAATTTAATTACAATCCAATAGTTATGCCTGTAATAAGACGTCCGTAACCCGTAACAATATCTGTTGATGATTTTTGACAAACATTTTGTTGCTGTTTATTGTGAAAACGACAACAGAAAAAGCATAAAATTAGAATCATTTCGAACAATCCAAGTAAGATCTCATTGAAAGGAAAACTTCAATAACAGTCACCGATGAAAAAATCGCTTAAATATGAAAATTAGTTTTCTCTGCTACAAGTCACGTTCCATCCTGTCATTTTTATAAAGAGAGCTAAAGATTTACAAAATCATGAAACGTTATTAACAGCCATTACAAAACCTGCAAGTATAATTTTCATATGGACCGATGTTGAGCAGACTTTCATCAGTTTCATCCCTCAGTGATAACCTTTCGATGTCATCAGTCACCATCCATCACTCACAAGGAAATTACATCGAAGATTAATAAAGCCATTAAAGTCGACATTTCAACTTGTGACCTCCTCGGTTTTGAAAATGGCATCAGTTAGGATTTGACACTTCATATTTTATGATGCGTTGAGTTATATTTCATCTCTCTACACCTCTTCGTCAATTTAAGTACCCCTTAAGGTGGAAAAGAAATTTTTGGACAAAGAATTCTGGTACTGAAATCGATATCGATTTGATGTCGAAAATCTTTGCTCTTTTAAAGCATAAACCCTTTTTCAGTTTCCTGTGCGGTTAACCGGAACAAACTCAAATGAAATACAATTTCAAACCAAAAAGAGCAACACGCTAATTGGTGGATCTGCTTTAAAACTTTAAACAAATCCTACGCAACGTAAACTAAACTTTCACAATTCAACTTTGGCATTAAATTTACAGAACTCAATTTTTATTTGTAACGAAGGATATTGCACCTTAAAGTTGAAGAAATAGGATTGAATAACATTCCAGCGGTTGCGGATTGTAACCCTTGTTTTGACAACTCATTATTGGTATGTTTCTAATTGGGCAGTTCGTTTCGTACTCGTCTATCGGCTTGATACAACCGAATTCGGTACGCATTCCGTCTGTTTATGTTTGCTAAAGATATTTTCGCGTTTGAACAGCTGATTGCGTGCGATGAGGTCACCCCGCGAATCCAAATTGGATGATGTAAACTCAATTTTGATTCCATCAAGACTGAATTTTTGGGGTGCATAAAATATTTCAGTAACTATTTTAAATTATTCTATTTCAGTGTTAAGATTTCAATTTGATGGTAATTTAATTTCGAATATTTATGGGGCCACTGTACTTTAAAATTGGATGTGTTGAGTGGCAAATATTTTCTTTAATATTACATTCTCTAAGCCTACAAAACTCTCCAAATTGAGGCACTTAAAACTCATATTATATCCAACACAACATCATTTCATCTGACGTCGTTATTAACGTTACATATTAAAATTTCACCTAAAACAACAGTCGCACCAAAAATAAATCGCGTACCCTTGACTGCTTTAAGCGGGAACCGCTTAATTTTGTCAAACAGACCTCTACATTTTGACGTATATACGAACGAGAGCAGAATAATGAATTGTGACGTTGCCTGAATAACTGATTAGGAACAAACCGCACCTGTTGTCAGTTTATTGTACGATGTTTTTTGTTCATTAAATGTTTGCGTTGTTACATGCGGTGATTGGACTTGTGAATATGGATATGGAAATTGTGAGCTTTTAAAAATGCGAGACGAGGATATGTACTTTCTTCAGTGTTTCAACTTTTCCGATATATGTATTCATGTTTATGAACAGATCTACTGTGTTATTTTGTTTATGAGTGTTTTAAAATGTATTATTTTTGTTCGCTATCTTAACTCCTTTTTCGCATATTGCCTTAATAACCAAATAATTATTCAGCATGAAATACAAGTATATTTCATCAGTATCAAAAAACGAACGGCTCGAGCGCATACAGTAAGCAAAAAAAAACATTTCGTCGCCAACCAAGTTTCACAAACAATTTATTCCACACATAACCGTCCCGAAAATTATGTAAATCTCCACGACTAACAAATGGATGTAAACATTGAAAATGTTGACGGCAATAATTGCAACACGATTATTCAATTTGACGTTTTGCAATCAGCGGGCACAAACGAGCAAACACTCGTAATCAAACATGCCCGAATCGATTATCAACTCGATTCAATTCGGCCGATAACGCGGTGTGTCCGATTCGATACGAATTTATATCATTCACTCGTAATGATTGAGTTTTATAATCGATTCTGTTTGTTTCGATATGTTGATGTTTAGATACCTTATCCGTTGCAGGCTTTTAATTTAACTGGTGTAATAAAACATATTTGATAGTTATTTACTTTTACCAATAAATTTAATATTTCGTTATTCTCTTCCATAACTATACCTATTAAATTGAAGTCAAACCTTGAAAAGTTCCGGCCAAACCACCAATTTCCTGTGCCTAAAACTTTAAATAACCAACAAGAGAATCAAAGTTCGAAAGCAAAATTAATGCCGAACATTATAATAATAAATGCGACTCGCAGGATTTAGCGGGACTCAGTAGCGTAACGAAACGCATATAATATAACTATATAAAAGCAGATAGTAAAACTAGTTCCACTATTAATCCCGGGAGTGTGGAACTGTAGTGATGTGCAACGGAACACGATATGCAGGACCAAGTTCTGAAGTGTTCCGAGATGTTCCGCTCGGAATATAGCCGTGAATAAGAATTAGTGAGCCAACTGTTTTAATGTTTGACAAGTGTTTCTCTTAATGTATATTTTATTTAAACTTTTGTAAATTCAAGTTCGAGATGAAAATTTTATATTCAATTGAATTTTTCTGCGAAACTTTATCAGTTTGTCGGCTGTAACCTTTATAAGCACGCCTGCAATATTCTTGAAATAAAATTACTCTTTAGTAATACATGAAAACAAAATTGTTTTCCAACCTCTCAAATATCAGAGAATATTTATTCATGACTCAGCGTAGTTTAATATATCTAGTAACATCACTAAAACACGAGACTATTCTCCAGAGCCTCGTAACTTACTCTCCTTTTATGACACTATAGAATATTTTAAGTGCATTAAAGCGTCCGAAACGTAAAGGGGGCTTAAGGGGTCGTGGGGAGACACTGAGAATTGATGATATAGATTAAAGGTTGGCAGACTTAGACAATACTGAAGCCCGTCTCACAGAGCAAAGAGATGGAAATTGAATCATATATTTGGAGAGGTTTGTAAACGGCAATTTCATTCTGGCTGTCAAGTAACGTTAGATCTTCGGTGTGATTGATAGACTTTGATTGTTTGCGCTTTGTGTTGTGTACTGAAACGGTTGATTGAAATTAAAACATTCGGAGGTTGCTTTGATATCCCGGTAGCTTTCGGAAAGAGAAGTCTTATATGTAGAGTACGTTAGTAAATGGAAATGGTTTTGTGATCTCATTTGCTTGCAAATTATTTTTAGGTTTCAACTCGATAGAAAATAACTACTTATAATGACACTTATGTTACATATTTTTAACAAACATTACGAATTTAGTATGCACCTATTACTTAGGTAAAATGTTTAAATTAAACTTATTTAGTATTCGACTGCCTGGCAAATATATATCAGTTTCATTCTAAAGCATCCCAATCAAAGATCATCCATATAAACTAAACCTTGTTACTAACACAACTAATACAATAAATTCATTTGAAACAGACATACATAGAAGCAAATTTCCAACACCACACATTTAACATCTCAAGTTATACCAAAATACATTTCTGGAGGCAAGGAGAACCTAAATGATCCCCCTATTGTGCGGAACACAAATCGTCGATGCAGATTACAAAGGGCCCTAGGGAGTGAACAGTCGCTCCGAGGAAAGCCCTCCGATCCCATTGTGATGAGCTCTTTGTCTTATTGGATAAGGTTCAAGTGATGAATGACAGCGAAGGTATCACAGTAAACGATCCTTTTATTGGGGAAAAAGAAACGTTAGAATTTGTTGATGACAAACATGAAGATGTTCAATTACTTTAAAAGGTTGACGATGGATTAGCTGTCGAAATCGAAGAATTTGGTTCCAGTTTAGTTTCGTTTTTTCGGCTGTCAGTGTTACATGTTTATCTGAGTTTTATCAAATTGGCTTGGGAACAATTTTGATGGTATCTATACTCCATAGATTTAAAATTCTTGTTTTTTTTTATACAAACAATAAATAAATAAGTAAACGAGTGATGTATTTAAGTGGTAAATTTGATTTATTTGGGTATTATTTATTGCTGTATCGATATATTAAAAAAGCACCCATCAAATTTCATATCGTTTTAAAGTAAGTTACACCTAAAAAAATGAGTAAGTCTAGGTGTATTACTTAAATTATAATACTCGTACATAGTTTTTAATATAGATGTCTTTCGAAAGTGGTCAAAGATTAAATTTCAATAACGTTTTCCAAAATGTTTGAAGCTTTAGATTTTTTCATAAACTTAGTAATCTTCGGATTCCGTAGCTGGAAAGTTTTGAGCTTAGACCAACATTATCCTAAACCGCTTTATCTGACTGTTTGATTTATAGTTAGTAACTTTACTGAGCGTTTCAGTAACTGAACAAATTGATTCAGCCTAAGTTTTGTGAACATTAATGTAACTTAAATGCATCGTTTTATTATTTATTGCTAACCTTATTGTCAACCAATAACTGTTTGGTATGAGTTATGCTTTTGTTAAAATACCAATAGGATTTATGAAATTTTGATTTATGTATAAACGGATTTTTGATTTATTTATTTTACCTTTAATATTCTGCAGTATCTCAGCTAAGTAAATTTATTAATAAATAGTTGTTTCAGCTCTATCTTGTATCCCTTCATATTTATTGAAAAGTGTTCGTTATCCAACTTCCGATCATTATTCTTTTAATTTAAATTTTACAATTAGTTAGTTTTACCTTTTCTTAAAAATATTGCAACATGCGAAGAAAAGAAAATGTCAAACGGTTTAAATTTTGTGATGCATGTTGCTAGTTTATTGTCTTTGTTTTTTTAACCATTAAAATATGCTTTACGGCTAATATTAGTTAAATTGCGTGGTGGACAATTTCAAACTTTCCCAATACGACAGTTTTAGGCCGGTGCCCAGCAGTGGGACATGTATAGCCTGGTCTAATAAATTAAATTGACTAGAATTAGGTGTATGATTTCTCCGAAACAAAATCGCGGCTACCTAGTTATACCAATTTCCTTCGCAAGACGGATGCGGTTCATTCTCATGAACAAATTAACTGACACGGCCATTTAATAGGATAATACCACACTTCATACAATTTGTGCTTATTGAATGACTGCCCACTTAATTGTGGACGTGCTTTGTCACTCATATGTTAAATTTTAGATCTTTGTCGAGATAAGAATCTTGAATTTAAATTCTTAATTGGCAATTGGGACGACAATGCTGGACCATTTAAAATACATGACTTTTTCAAAATGTCTATTATGCAACTCAATTGGGTCATTTCTTTCTCGAAATCTAGCTAAAATCTTCAAGTATAAAAATTAAGAATCTTCAAGACCAAACCAGACATAAAAAAAGATGTTCATTTAATAAAAAAACGACGTCTATACACAAATATTACGTCAATACTAATCTAATTGATCTAAAACGCTGACAAATTATAAAATAAAATACCTATAACAAGTTAATTTTGTTCACAAAAACGTAATTGATCAACTTTCCAATACAATTTATCGTAAATACTGGTTCAGTTTTATTAAAATACGTGTAAGTGGTTAACAATAAATCCAACTTCGATCAACTTATTTTATTTTTATACAATTTCAGCTTCAAATTAATTTCTCTTACTAGTAATATTTTTTTAGTAACTTTTATGAGGATAACTCATTGCTAAATTAATTTTATGTGTATTTATCGGACTCGCGACCCGTCGCACCGTCAGCTCATGATTAAGGACTCCAGTAGAGACCGAAACTAGTCGGGCAAACCCAATAAATACGCGTGAGTAAACCGTTGCATCATTTAATATATAATTATATTTTACCTTTTTGTAATTTTATTTTACCTTTCATAAATAAACAGATTCTCTTCAGTCTTTATATGTATTTGCAATCCAGATCTTATCTCCCTGATAGCATACAAACAGTTCATTTCATTAATATAGAGTTGATCAAAGAAACTGTAGATACTCTTAATTGATTAGTGAGATAAGTTATCATGTGCATAAGGAAGCGGAAGCAAATGATACAAATAACCAAGCTTTAGTGTATCAAGCTGGACTGTACGTCATTTATATCGAGAAGACCGTTAATGAAGTATTCTGAGACTATTGATGTTGCAAATTATGTGATTCAAGCTAAATACATGGCCTGATACGAAAAACGTACGAAAAATAATAATGTAAAAAAAACGTAAAAGTTAGTCAAGTTTGGTGTAGTTAGACAGCAAACATTTTGAATTATTAGATTCGATCTATGAATTTTCAAAATATGTACAACGAGTTCGTATCACTCTAAAACACTTATTCTAGAGACAATTGAAGATGAAGCTGCAATATACACTGATACCAATACAGTCATTCAATCTTACTATGATGACGTCAACCATTCCAATTGTCTAGTATGGACTATGGTCACTAAGAAAACCATTTACAATAGCAGAGTTATAACCAATCATCTCTCAAAACAAATGCTGAATGCAGACCCTATTCCCACTGTATTTTAAAACTTTGAATCAAGGTTATAAGGTGATTCGGGCTTGAGACCGTTAAAAATGAATAAATCACTAATGTGGTGTGAACACGACTTGACGTTTTGTGGTGTCACAAGAAGGAATGTTGAAGATGACGGTTCTGTCAATTAGAAAGTTAACCACGGGTATTAATGTGTCAAATTATATGGCTGGGTAGTTGCAGTATGGGAAGCTTTGTAATTTGATGTAAATTTCATTAATTTGGTGCAATTTTTTATTGTACTGTATGACGTTATGATTTTTTTTCTTTACTTGCATCATTTTATATTAACTTTCTCTCTCTCTTCTCTCCTTTTGCCTTTGGGATATCTACACAATTTAACACATTTTTGTGACTTATAACATTCGCTATTACCCCCAACAAATACGCACCTCTTATCATTTCTCTCTCAACAATCTTTAAACTTTCTCACAACTCAAGAACATCTAGAATCAAACTGCGGTCACGGTCATCAATCTGCAGCGTCTTCCTTATTGAGCCATCGTCACTCCCATCTGCATTAACGCCATGAACCGTGTAAACGTCTTATAACAACGTGACGCGAACGAAAGCGTTATTTAATGCCATTATAATGTCCACAATTTGTGAGCGTGGGCCTTGATGCTATCACATGGTGATAAGTGGAAGAATCGTCGCACTCCCACATTTTACTATTAAGTTGCTCAGCTTGTGTAATTGACTGATGGATTCAACGGTTTTCGTTTAGCGGTAGGCATTTGGGATACATCGGCTTAAAAGAGGCGAAGAAATGTTTTTTGTTAAATTGACCCAAAATTTCAAAGTTTAACCAATGCCCATACAACCGCAAATCAATTTAAACATAAAGTCTTATTGTACATACACAAATATCCAATTTGCTTATTGTAAAAAAATAAAATCAGAACACCACCAAACGTATACAAAATTCTCTGAATTCGTTTTACTCGGACGAAATTCGTGATATTTTTCGGCCAAAAATCACGAGGTGGCCCGATAAACCCCTTCAAAGCGTTTGAAAAGCGAAAATTGTAGTTAAAACCGAATATTCTGTGTAAAATCCTTAAAGGTTTTAATTATACTAAGTGGCGACTGGAACGAAGGGAGACCGACATCAATCTATTTAATGTGAGATAGCTATACCACCTGCTTGGTGCAAAACGATGTATCCGTTTGCCACACCATTCATTACCGGGCTAACGAGAGTTTAGTAACGATATTTGAAGCTGGAAGCGTCGATAAAACGCGAACAAGCTGCAATTTTCGGTTTGCAATTTGGCACTGGAATGAGATCGATGTTTTGCGCCATTGCAGGACGTCAACAGCGCAATTGGCATGCCACCTCCCGGCAAGTGATTTGATGACGACTCATTCTTTTCCCTTAATTAAGTTATTTTATTAGAAAACAAATATAAATTGGATTTTTAACTATCCAATAAGGAAGAAAACACAATAAAGCAACTCGCTATAAAACTACCGTGCCAGCTCCTCTGTACAAGTATTATTTCCAAGCACTTTAAGTTACCGTTAACTTCCAACAAATTTATTCTTAAGAAACTTTCAGAACATAAACGAATGCTAATCTTATTTGAACATGCTCTAAACGTTAAGTGCTTCATAATAATTAATGAATTCGTTCAAGCAAGTCATACTTATGATTAGCATGCACTTGCATTCTAATAGCTTCAGCAAATAGACCTTCACGATCATATCGCTAATGACATACTCCATCGCAGCTTTTATCATAACCAGCTTCTAATTAAATACAACTTGAAGCGCAATGTACTATAAATAAATTCAAAGAGGTAACCCCTAAATAGGGCGGTCAATGTGCCCTCACGCGCTCTCAAGACGCTACCCGACAGATTTGAAAAGTGTCTCCTCCAGTCTCCCGCGTCAAATTAAGTAGACTTTTTCAGTTGGTCGGATGAATTTTAAATTAGATTAAGCCCCAGGCCGATCGTGACGGCGCAAAGAGTATGAATGATGACTTAAAATATAGGTACATTGTACGAAATGTATATCAAAAAGCAACCAATTTTGGTTGAGCTCTAAGAGTTTTGAATTCCATTGATGCTTAGGTTAAGGTACAATGGTTGTGTAGTTACACAATCATTTTAGAATTGAAGCAATGTATACTTTCCGGTGTTGGTATAATTGTATGTTTGTGTGTGGGGTCCCGTTAGACGCATCGCTGCAACGGTACGTCGATTACAAACGGATTTCCTGGGTTTGGTTCTCGAGAGTAGAATTTTTAGCGGTGGATGCCCAGGCGACTGGTTTTTGTGTAGCTACAGATTCGAATTGCATTGCTATTGGAGATAGTAATGTTCTGTAATTATATTGTTCAATCGGTTGCGGTGGATCAAATGAAAGGGGAAAAAACAATATAGAAACCTCTGCCGTTCTCACATATTGTTTGAATCTAAAAAAAGATGTCCATGACTGATAATTTAAGTCGCAAGCTCTTCTCTATTAAGCTCATAATTATAACCTTCCTCAAGACTTCCCATTCACTTACACTATTGATGTTCAGACTTTTTCAAAGAAGTAGGAAGACTTAATCAGATTTGAAGTTTCTCTGTCCATTTACTTGCAAATCGTCAGTTATGTTAGTTGGAGTAACTGAAGCGGTCTTGTCAGTTGGCGTGTTCTCAGCAAGTTATGGATATATCAAGCGCACGCTACGAATTTATGATCTTAATTAAATAGCAAGTGAATGGAGTTGGATTGTGCCCAAAACTTGTTCTCTATGGCTTGTCATAGACATGGTAATTTTTTTTTGTCATTAGTCTATAGATGACTATTAACATGAGTTTTGCTGCAGGTTAACTCAAAAAAATTAAAGGACCATTATAAGTAAAAGAAAAGCGATAGTCTTAAAATAAATTGAGACTTAAGACATTAATTTGATCCTAGTTTGTTCAATTTTCATAAAATTTTCAATTAAAAAGCTTGAAAACAATTATGTAATCTTCGTCAAAAACTAATTACTTATGACCAATTCAAGTAATACTTAATTTCCAACTTAGGTACCACTAAAATGATTAACCCCACAAACGAGAATAAAATGGAATAGAATATAAAAATTCTCACGAATCCAGTTTGGATAACTTCCAAATTGTGTGACAATGACGCTGTTAGTGCACCCGTCAAAAATGGCGCGAATTTCATAAAAATGTCCAACTGTCAGTGGTTAGTTTATGACGCACGTCGTATTATGGCTGCCAATATTTGCTCCCTACGATAGAACTGTATTCCATACGTGTGTAGATAGAAAGTAGATTCATTTTTTTTGAATAAGTCTTTAGGGCTATTTAGTTAATTGTTAATAACACGCTTTTTTGTTTAGTATTATCATGGAAGCTATTTGTGGCAATGATTTAAGATCATCAAAGCAAATCCAGAATAGTTCTTAACTTTTCAGTGTCTATTAAATCCCCTAAACAAAAAAGTCAACATAACATTTTTGCGCCAGCAAAATTACTTTCAAAGGAACGCCAGTTTTCATTTCCTCAACAAAAAACTAATCAACCCTAAATTGCTGACTATTTGTTTAGGTGTGTACGTACCAAGAATTCCAAAGCCACGTGTCTTGTATTGGGGTCAAAAATATGCAGCAGCAGTGACAGGTTAGTGCCCTACAAATGCCAAGCTGACCCATTTACCCCATTGGCATTTGTAGCGTAGGGTTTGCCAGGTGCGCAATTAGAGGGCTGAATTAACTGGCACATTATTGTTTATTCTCTTTCTTTTCAGCGTGTAAGCGGAAAAGGGTATTTATTCACATGGTACAATAGTACAGCCCCTAAATAAAAATCTGTCTGTCGTAGATTGTAATGTTAAAATGTTTCCACTTTATCCAGGGACATAGTAATTGTTTCCTATTAAGATAATCCAATAACGTCTGTCTGGGGAATGTAACTGACTGAATGAGTCTCGGTTGGCCGTGAGGCTGGGAGTTTATAATAAAAACATAAAAAGAGGCGGTATTTATTTCATTTTGGAAGTTACTTGTAGTTTTCTTCTCAGAAAATGCACTCAGCAACCCTTGAATTGGATATCAAATTTTAAGTGCATTTTCTTTACTACGTTGGCTTAAAAAGTGATATTTTGACTACTATTGAATGTCTTAAAACAAAAAAAAAACGAGTGAAATGGTCAATCGCGATATCCACGTGCCAAATAGAGATAGGTGTATCAATTGGCAAAATTGGCAGACATCCGAGTTTAAACCGCCATTCTCTGGCAATAGTTATGATACGTCCATCATTATATATTCGACTGTACCGATACGTGAAACAGAGCACCGTAAGTACTGGCGGAGACAAAAGTTCTAGAAAAAAAATCGAATAAGTCCAAAATTCAGAAACATACCTACAATCTATTGGGTTTTGAGAAAATATATTTTTTACCGGCTGCTATTCAGACATCTTTGACGGTGACAGGTAGTAGGTTGAAAATCAGGCAACCAGTCTAACTAAGGGGTATCGTGTTGCCCAGGTAACTGAGTTGCGGAGGTCAGATAGGCAGTCCCTCCTTGGGAAACACACACCCCAAGATAGTTGAGAAAAGGCTGGGCTGATGATGATTTTTTTATTTGCGACACATTATCTTAAAGTCTATTGATAAACAAGAAACTGAAAATAATCAAACTCCCAATCACAGTAAATATACAAATTGATACATTACAATGGTTACTCATATCTCTAATATTTAGTTCAAAATAAAAAGCCTTACGTCGAACAATAAAACTTTTGTCGCTTACTGTACAGTATCGTTTAATTCGTCCCATTAAGGCCCGTATCACAGATTAATACATCCGCAGTATCTTTGTGGAGCGATTGTAGGACCAGATGCCCATCACTCATGGGAGGAAACAATTAACTGCTTTGTTGCTGAAGTCTTACTTCATCTATGCCAATCATACCCTTTCACTTGAAAAACAAAAGAAGGAAGAGTAGTGAAGAAAGTAGTGTTTTATTTCAACATTACTCACATTGGAAGACCAAAAAACATGTTGAAGGACACATTGTGAGGAAATCAAAATATCAAAATAATTTTCAAAGCTGTGTAAAGCCACTTCAGAGCCACAATACTAGATTCTACATCATCTGTACAAAAAGAAGACGGAGACTTTCATATAATAACAATAATTACAACCCACTTTTCATAGGTGTCGATGGTTCTCATTTGATCTAACTTGTAAAAATATCTCTAATAATCAATCAATAATCACAAAGTTGTCAGATAAGCCTTTATTAATTTTGTGATGTGGCTCTGTCTGAGCACGATCTGTCAATTATTTTCTCGGAAAAAAATAGGTGTAAACTAGGCTGATACCGTAATAGAAAATGATTACCATAATTTAACTAGTATAAAAAGGAAAATATTATTACAACGGATTCTAAATAAAATAACTCGCGATCCCGCCGCGTCTGCTCATGATTAAGGACTCCGGTTGGGTCCGAAACTAGTCGGGCTACCCCGATAAATACGCGTGAGTAAACCGATACATCATTTAATAATGAATCAGTCTCACGATAGTTATTATAAAAAATAAATTAAGTTTTAAACAATCCTACGTCTGTACCTACCCCCACGTATTTAGACAGGCGTGAAGACGCACCTAGTTCTCATACATAAAGTTGGTTCATTCAAAGTTCCCGTCACCCGTGGTTCTATTAATAACTGAATAACTAACTAACTTAAGTCTGCTATCGTATAATTAAAATTAGTTTAAGTTTATATCATTTATATCACTAACAAGTTTATGCAGACAGAATTTGCGGCTAACCACATCAAAGTTATTTAATTTTTATTTGATAATTCAAAAAATATACGTTACAATTAATTAATATTAATACTATAAGCCCATGTTGTCCCACTACAGGGCAAAAGACTCCGTCCCCATTATCGTTTTTCTTATTTTAAGAAAAAAGTAACCCAGTTCGAAAAAATATTTCACAAAAACAAAATATTTTTTGTTTATTTGTATTCCACGTTTAAAATCGTTCCCCAAAAGTTCTGACCGAACAGATAACGATCAATTTAAAAAATAATAATTTGTCGGTCGCGCTACAAAACGTCCCAAGAGCACAACTCTATTCTGCCAACAAATAAAAAGTAAGCAGTAGTGATTATTTTAAACTGTTATGAGGTCGCGTAGAAAATGTCAGTAAAAAAGACAAAAAAAAAACTGTTTCTATGTAGCTTGTTGATTTAGAACTTTATTAGCAAAGCTATTTCAGGTTGCTTAAGTAACAAAGCCATGCAATCTTGGCTGAACAAATAGATGCCAGTGCCTTTTTATAAAAAAAACTGGAGCAGCCTTTTCGACTAAGGGATTCAATTTTCTGTTACTAAATCAACAACAGCTTAGCAATTAAGCGTATTATCAACACAGTGATTATAATTATTGTTAGTTATTTTTAATTATTTTTTTTATGCTCTCGGCTACTTGATCATAAAAGGGATAAGACTATCTAAATCTCAAATACCTACTGGTCGTCATACTGGATTCAGCATTGCATTACAATTCTTAATATTGGGTATCATCATATTCGTAACTGCATCGGCCATGTTTTGATGGACCTTACTGTAAACACATAAATATTATAAGTATTACTACATGAGCCGTTGGTGGCCACGTGTGTGACATATTTGTAACATGTCCTTGGTAGCACATGGCCGATACGACTTGTGTGAAACGCCACATATAACGCAATGAAACAGTTTGGTTGTGAATTGAACTTTCTTACCTTACTTTTACTTCAAGACAAAGAAAAGTTTTTTACGAATAAATACTTTTCAAATCGTAATACAAGTTGTGACAAAAGAAGTTAGGTCATTGGACGTTACGACTAATAAAAATAGACAATGAAAAAAGTTATGTGTATAAAAATACTTTTTATTAGAAGAAAATTACGTACAATAAATACTTTTTACACATTTTTATTACTTTGAAAAAACGAATGTGTCAAAAATCTCGTTACGAAAAAAAGTTAAAATGTTAATTCCAAATTGCCAATCAAGAGTGCGCACAAAATGTGTACGGGATCCGGGATAAATACCCAAATCCCGGCGGGCACGGGATCGGACACGGGACTAATGTCGCGGGCAGCCGGACAAATAGAGCGCTGGATTAGAGGCGCCTTGATTAACTAAGCCCAATGTCAGCCTGTTTAGTTATGCACCCCTGGTACTTTTCACCGATTGGATGACTTTCTTCTATGATTATTAAGGCTTGATCAGCAATAATAAAATAACTTTTATCCGACATTTCCCTCATAAAATTAATTAATTTCATAAAAAAGTCCAACTTACATTATTTGATTGCAGATAATATTTTCAATACTTATGAGTACGTTATTTATTTGTGCATTTTGATCTCTTGGATATTAATTAAGCATCCTCACAATGGTATTAATCTGCGAAACATTAATTATAATTATTGAAGTGAGCTCAATGTTACAAGATTAATTATGTACAAATAAAAAAAGGATCGAACAAAAAGTTTTAACGGTCAATCGCAATCAGATTCTGACAACTACAAATGTCGTCAAAACTACAAGATGGCTCAACAAAACATAGGTTTTTTTCGAAAAAAACTGTACTCAGGTGTTCATTGACCTGCGGATCATAAGTCCTTAATCCCGGAAACCAAGTGCTACCTACCCTGTTCTGCAGGGTCGGTGATCTCTGAGTCCCTTGTCCCCTGAGGACAGAATCCCCGGATCGTATCCAGGAGTAATGTCGCGGCAGCCAGACAAATACGATGTAGGATTAGCATCCGACTGATTAACTAAGCCATGTCAGCCTGTTTTGGTATGCACCCCTGGTACCACGAGATTGTGTTTTTATATATCTCCATAATTAAAGGCTCGCTGTATATTTTGGTTGTTTATGTGATGGAAAGGCCAAATTAAAATTAAATTAAAGTCAATTTATGTTTGTTTGGTGACTTGGTTGACAAAATGCTGCGGCAAGATACCATTTATGAAGATACACAAAATTTGAATAACTCCTACCAACACCATAACCATAGGACTCATTGAAGCGAAAAACATTATCATATTAACAAGAAATATATTTCACCATCCTATCCCATAATTTACTCTGCTTGCTTACACGAAGTAATTACTTTACACAATATCGTAGCCTCTACAATATTAATTTCATTCGCCTCGAACCATATTCCAAATATTATCACTTTCATTAAGGTAATGTAAAATCCCTGCTTCACGCGGTGCTTTATTGCATAAGTTGCGGCGCGCGCGATCTCGCATAATGCAGTCCAGACGTTGCATTAGTAATTGCGTTCAGTGGAGTAATGACACGCGAGGCGAGGTGAACGCGTGCGCCCGAGTAACGCGTGCGGTTCGGTTATGTTTACTTCAAATTTGTAATTTTTATGCCACGTTTTAAATTACTGGTTTATTAGAACAAAAAAGTTGTTAAAATGTTGTAGTTTTACGTTAAAAACAATGGTTTGTCACGGCCAGCGCTGATATACGATGCGTTTACGTGTTCCACAAAATAGTAACCTAGCCATTGTGTTATGTTATGTTTGACACACAACCGCAAACACAACCGAAAATGAACTTGCCCTACAAAAAAAAGATAAATAGACGTCATTAATAATACACACACCTAATTACAAAATCGTGTTCTATACAATCTCTGCAAACAACATTGCGTGCTCTCTATAGCTTATTCAACGTTAAACCATAATGATATCATTTATATCTAAGTCAACACAACATTTTTATTACTGCAAAACAAGCCGCGCCTTTGTTCAGTCAATAAATAACTCGGATGCACGCATTCATTGTTAATGCGTTCATTCTAGTTTTTAATGCTTACACACGTGTAACTTTTAATAATGAGGTATAATAGATGTAAATATCGTAATTATTTTCGACCAATTGTATACCAGTTAACGAATAGGGTGACTTTTTTAACGAACTTGGTTATAGCTCGCGCCAAGGAAATATTTGAATATCGCAGTTAACTTCAATTGCTCAATTGTGAGCAAGTCAATAATTTGAACTAACATATTGGTTTCCGAGTAATAAAGTGGAATTTTAAATAACGTCGCCACATAGTAATAAGTCGTTAAAATATTTGTGTTAGCCAAACAAAAAAGCCAGACTTTAGATAACCTTAAAAACCCACGCATACCAAAAAAGCCTGCAAGCCATAAACAAGAATTCAATGTTCAAAAATTATCAATACTTTTAATACCAGTGTATTCGAAAATATTCAGTTAAAAAGATCATTAAGTCATGTAGATATTGGTAGGGATAAAAGCAAGTGCCTATCAATATTTTTCCGTAGTCAAATTTTAAACCGCACCGTGGGAAAATTTAATTTTGTATTAATCACTGACCATCATTTGTAATTCACACGCATTAACAAGAGCCTCAAACTCACTTATCACGTCAATTCTGAGGTCAAAATGTTATTTTCCAATCGGACATCTAAGAGACCACAACCTCTTAGCTTCCACACAATAAGGTGATTAATAGCAATCTTTTGTCTTCAAAGCGTGGGTAGAGCAGAGGAAACAATGAGGACAAGTCAGAAGCTCCATGCCATGCAATGTTAACAAGCTCATACAAACCGTACACGGTGGTGGGCGTATCGATAAAGCGTGTTAACATGCTACCGAAGTTTAGCGCTTTTGGTTTGTGTTTACGATTTCTAGTTCAGCTGTACACTTAGCTAACACTGCCTTAATATCAAAAGTGGGAGGTTCTTATAGAAGTAACATAGCAAAGCAAAAAAACAAGATTTAACTTATAATTAGATATATCTGGTTAATACTCTTAAAGAAAGGAAAGGATACAGTGCAAATTGTAGGTTAATCTTCTTCCAATCTTAATTTGCAATAGTTAGAATTTAAGTACAATTTGTGAAACAAATTCAGATTCAAGTACCGTACATTTATATTAAAAGATGTTTATACCTTTAAACTAATTAACATTATAAGTTCCCATTCGATAACTGTATTCATAATTCATCAAACATCAATAAACTATTACTCAGTGCTTACGAAACACAACCGTCATTATTTCCAAGAGTTATTCAAAGTGGACCTTCTGTTCTACAGCTGCGTTATGAAAACACGGAGAACACAGGCTATACCTAACCATCGCTTTGTTTACTTAGGAGCCGATGATGTCATTGAATCGTATAGAATAACATAATATTGTAGAGCCGCCGTGATTCATGTGATCTTATGGAGGACGGGTAGAATACTAACGTATGATGTGGGCTGATGTTTATTTTATTATTCCAGTTATTATTGGTGACTAGGGTGTTTTTCTATATTATTATGCAATATCGAAGTGAACTGGTTATATTGCGTAGGTAATAACAGACAAAAAACTTTAGTTGTTGAACATAAATCTGTATTCGGTAATGTAGAGTTATTTGAATCATACTAATGAAACTGTTTGTTGTTACAGATAACGCGGGGATGTCCGTTGTTCTTCTAAGACAAATTTTCTGGTGAGTATAATTTACGATAAGTAAAATTAGATTACAAAGAAACGCTCTAGAATGGCACGTGCAATCCTAACCCACGGGGCGAATACCCCGACACAGCGCCAATGAGGACACTTACACAAATGTGTGTCAAATTCCACGCATCGCATTTAAAACTCACTCTACACCCAAAGAGATGTTGTAGAGATAAAAGAAAAAAAAAACACTATCGCAGAATACGTTCCACTTTCAACCCCTATTTAAAACTAGAGCGCCTATAATAGGGTAATAGGGTGCATAATCTTTACGAAATCTCGTACGGTGCACATAAAACGATAGTCGAGACATTTCTCGTTATCTGGCGTTCGTTCGGCGGGCGTTCGACGCAAACGATTCGGAAAATCGAACGGAGCCGGCCCGTGTCGACTTCCATTACCGGTATTAGAGTGTCGAACGTTCGTCGAGATGTGGTTATGTGGTTTAGAGATATTTATTTGAAGATTGACGCGCGTCTGATGTGATTTGAATGTTCTGGTTGTGGGGAGATTATGCGTAGCTATTTGGAAGAACAGCGTTTGTTCTTTAACTGAAGACGGTTTGGGACTCTCTCGCGAGTGATAAGACATTTGTAGTTTGTATATGGAAACAGTGTGACCTAGAGCATGTTTCCTCATGTATATTTATCATTAATAGGCAGCACCATTACACGTAGAAGATTTTGTCGTCTGAGTATCTAGGTACTTGAAATAAATTAAATAAAATGTTTAAATTATTTCTTCATACAATTAAAACACCGACTTAATCCAATTTTTCTAGTCTAAAAAACGATCCGTAGCACTCTTAAATTTCATTTCCAATCAAGCCATATTCTTCTAAAAAAAAAAAACAAATACGAACCCTCGAGCCAAAACAAAAGAACAATTACACTCGGACAGAACTAACTCAATAATGTCTGGTTATAATACAAAAACTTCCCCAAATTTTCTACCGGAAACAGTTCCTGCAACGAATCGTTCCATTGACAGGGGGTAACATAACAACCCCTAACAGTGAAACAGGGGTCTATTGATAGAAGACAATAGGAAATCCCCAATTTTGCCATTTGCCATTTATTTTATATTTTCGTATTTTTTCATCCCTCCGAGATTCGATTTGTGATTTTAAATATTTCCTGAATACTGCTTCTATTTCCTTAATGACTGTTTTATCTTCTGTTTAATTGACCGTAAATAAAACAAGGTATTTTAAATGCGAGGTGCGTCAGAACGCGGAAAATAATGGATATATATTACTTATAGCATTCAGATTGATGATGACTATTTGTTTTACTTAGAACATGTAACTTATATCTATTTTGCCGTCGGTCTAGGATTGTTTTTATCGTACGTGGAGAATATAAATTTGAAACAAATAAAAAATAAATAGCGAATATATTGCAAACCCTAATATGGCTCCACATTTTTTTAGTAAACCTTTATTTGTAACGTTTTTCTACAGACTTAACACTTCTAACTAACAATGGAATGATTAATGTATTTGTCACTTAATGAATGAACAAAAACGTCATCTATAAGTGACGTGTTTGTAAAACACGCAAATTCTCACCACAAATACTTTGTTATTGAGGTCAGGAGATAACCGCAAAGTACAGACTTCAGAGAAATCTCACTGTTTTAAACTGAATTTAAAGTGACTATGAATTAAATATATCCAAGTTGTAAGAAGCGATTTTATAGTATAATCTTTTAAAATTTACTCCTGGACTTAGGAGTATTCTTAAACGTAAAACGGATTTAAAATAGACATTTTAGTCAAGAGTATCCATTAAAAATAAGCAACACCTATATGGCTGTTTACTTTGACGTTTCATCGATGATAAAAATCGTCGAAATAACACTTACATAATATCTCGTTTCACCATCTCAAATCTATCCTAGCGTTAATAAATACGGGTGCCTTTCAAGACACTTCACAGCAACAGCTAATTACATCGAATCCCGAAATAAACGCTGCCAAAACACGAGTCCCTTTGCTCCGCTAGTTACTAAACAATAGTTGTATTGTCTTGTCTATCCGGATTCAATCATCGGACCTTTTGTTAAGCCACTCGGTGACAAATTCGAATAGATCGTGACATCGAGCTTTTTAATATTTATGGATCGGGATTGTTTTCGTCGATTGTTTTGACAGTTTTTTTCTATGCGGTTATGGGCAGTTGGGATCAGAGTTAGATGAAATGTTTGCATTCAGATACGGGAGCATCTATTTATGTGTTGTGAAATATGATGGTCTTTGCCACTTGATTAGTAGTCGAATAAAGTTTTAGCGTAAAAAAAACCGAAAAGATGGAGCAAAACATCTGATTGCTCCAAAATTGTCCTATTTATTTTGTATAGACCAGATCAGCTCATCACTTTTCGACCCAAAAACCAAAAACGGCAGAAAAAATATCATCATTGACAACAACAACTTCTTATGCTCCATATTTATTTCTAACATCAATAGAATCGTACCATCTAAGCAGCTAGAACAGTCAGTGAACATTGATCGGCGTGCCTCAGTGACCGGTCGTACGGGAATGTAACGACCACGTTGACTCGCCTTGCCGACGCCTTCCATGATCTCATATTACTGCCATCCATCCATTTAATTGCAGCAACTAAACGGGGTATCATGTCGTGAATGAGGAGTTATCTAGCCTTAATCAATAGCTTGATACTATGTGGGGTTGTAAAGTTTTTTGGGGTAAGTTTTGTAAATTACAAATATCTACTTTTAAAAGTTATTATAAGTGTAGTTTGAAAGATCACTCTATATTATTTCAGCCTTAAGAATATTTTATTTTTTGTCTATGTTGCGTTATTAATTTCTCCAGATAGTGTTAACGAGCTTTATAAGGCTTCATTAAGAAAAAAGGAATCTATCTGCGCAAAATTGTTTAACAAAAAACTACGTTTTTTTTTAAACTTCGTTTAAAAGCCAGAGTAAGAACGAGAGTAAATTTCCTTGTTTAAAGATTACAAATTAAACAGTAAGGCGTCTGATTTTCGAGTCGCTTTTAGTAGAATGAAGCTACCGATAAGCTAGCTAAATGGCAGTGCTAAAAGATTAAGACATTTTGCTGCGATTTTGCGATTTTTAATGGTGATTCCCTGCTTTTGTTAGTGAAGCTACTAATAAGGAAAGCCCACGTTACTTAGAACCTTCTTTGTGTATTTTCCGTGTTAATAGAATACTGATACTTTGTACAGCCAATGATACACTTTGTTTTTTTTTTCAATTATGCGTTTAGTTATTCTTTCAGACCTTCTTAATACAAAAAAAGTTTTCATCATAACCTGAATGTAGAGTGTCCAAATTTTTATTAGTTTTAAATATCCTCATAGGCAAAATTAACTCAGATCCAGGTAAGATCAAGTTGATTGTAATAAAATTGTATAATGTTGACGTTAAAACTCTTGGTTTTTTAATTATAACGGACATCTCCTAGCTCTTGTCTCGAATAATTAGAAAAAGTCATCAAAAACTTTGATTAAACTTTTACTACGTTACACAAATGCAAATAAAACCTTTTTTGTTTGGAGAAATACGAGGATTTATAAGGAGCCTCTTTCTTATTCAAAAGTTCAAATGCTTGTTGTATTGAATTATACACTTATTAAAATAGTTTTTACATTAAATAAAAAACACTTTTATTCGACGCGGTTTCAATTTATTCGAGCAAAAAACGAAACGTCTTAATAAGCTCAATATGCTGTAACGAAACTTGAACAGTTCTTTTTTCGAATAAACGTCAACTTGACGTTTGACATTCCAAATCGAGAACTCGGTTCGACAAAAACTCGTATTCGATGTCTCGTTACGTGTTAAAGAGAATTTATTACGTAATTCCTGTCCATTGATCGTTTCTTCGTGTTGTGTTTGCGTTAAATGGCGCGAGTTGCGAAAAAATATTCGATCATTATTCGATTTACTCGTGAACTTCTTAAGTACGACAGGTGTTATTTAAAGTATGGCGGTCGATGATTTGTAATCGTTGATTATTTTTGTTGACCGGAATGGGAGTGAAATTGAATTTATAATGCTGTTGCAATTATTTTCGCAATGTCTTGTCACATTTAGACATTTAATCAACGATTTTTAAACTATTGCAAGGTTCGCCATCTTATTAATACTGCAGAATAATTTGACCTATTTTATATCCGGCGAACTTTGTTTTACCAGCAAAAGCGTACAAAAATCAAACATCGTTCAAATCAGTCCAGCTATTGAGGAGTTCAGAGACTTGCACACGTACATTAGAATTATATCTATTAATAAAAATGTAACTTGTACAATAGTATCTCAACATATTAACGTGCTTAGTTGCTAAGCAACGAGTATGTTGGTTAGTCGAATAGTTAACGAAAACTGCCATGTTTGCTGGTTTACCCCTATAATTCCCCGGTTAGAACTAGGGGAAATTATCGCGATAATACCAGGGAAGGCCAAGATATATTATTATTAGACCACGATAAGAAATAATTTAACATCATTATTAAATGTTATATGGAGGGTTGACTATTATGATGCAGAGTTTGCACATGAAATAATAATGTCATTCTTCAATTGAAGAAGCTTTTGTTGTTTGTTAATCTAATCTTAATCAAATAGAACTTTTTAGTAACACAAATATTTTTTTGGACAACAACAAAAGAAGATAAATCAATCACCATCACCACATTTTTGTCCTAAACAATACCAGAAAAAAAAACAAACACAATAGCCGCCATCTTGTGTAATAAATTAAAACTAATCTGACAGTTACCTGATCAGTCAGCGTCGCGCACTGCGCATGCGCCTCGCGTGCATACAATCATCGCTTGCCATCGGCCGCCTATCGCACGCAAACCTGTGAAATGCTTTTATATATTATTTTATATTCTTTACAAACGGGTCAAATAGGAAACTTATGGTAGAGGAGTTGATAGTTTTATTTGTTGGTTTGTATCACGCTATTGTTTCTAAAACAAGGTAAACAGAACTTTTATCTTATATCATTTCTCTTTTGCTTTTTGTTTTGATAAATGGCTGATTATTAGTTCTTTTCGTTTCGAATCCGAAGTAACCGCTTTCTCTTGCTATTCATTTTAATGAAAAAAAAACCTGCTCATCTATACTGATATATAAAGCTGAAGAGTTTGTTCGTTTGTTTGTTTCAACGCGCTTATCTCAGGAACTACTGGTTCAATTTGAAAAATTCTTTTTGTATTGAATAGACCATTCATCGAGGAAGGTTTTAGACTATATACCATAACGCTGCGACTAATAGAAGCGAAGATACAATGGAAAATGTGGAAAAAGACAGGGCAGGTATAAATCATAACTTATATCTTCTAACCACGCGGACGAAGTTGCGGGCAACAGCTAGTGTAGCTATATAATGCTATAAAATAATTTTATTATGTAGTACAAAGCGTAATTAATTTATGTATACTAGGTGCATAACTAAATTAATTCTAGTTAATTTACTTAGCTGTAATTAAAATATAATTATGATTGGACATAGAGGGTAGGAACTACTCAAAGATTAAATACTAGAAACTCAAAAAGTAACTGATTATGTGATAAGAAATTGATAAATAACTCTATCACTTCAAAATCTTCTGAACCATTAAAAAATATGTATGTTAACAAGTATAGAAAAGAGGTATAAGGAAACAGAAACGTTTGCGAAAATCTCGTAATTTTTTTAAAGAGTTCCTATTAATACTAACAACATAATCTCTAAGCCTCAACATTAGATCATTGTATTACGCATTCACAAAGTTATCTATGACTGTACCTATTTTATTACCTTACTCATAAAATACAAATGCAAACAATTAATTTATCATTCTGATTCACACCATCTGCCTAAACTATAAAAGTGTTACCTACATAGATTATTTTCCAGTCTAAAACAGCGATACAAAACATTAAAAGGGTGCTTCCTATGTTCCGTACTGAACATCCTAATTTACAAACAAAGAAAGAAAGGCAAAATAAAGGTGTACTTAACTCAAAGAGTTTACTTAAAATACTCACTTTGAACTTTTTTTGCAAATTCCCTCCAAGTTCAAACAAGTGAATTACTCTAAGAAAATAGTACGTTTCACTCACCCCACTTTACGCTTGCATTGTCGCGTACCCGCCAATTTTTTAAACCCCTACTAATGGAACTCGAAATACAACATTTATGGGCGGCGAAAACGTGAGTTCCACGAAACTGTTGATTGATATCTCGGTAGTTAATTACGTTCTATTAGGATGTTTGATAGATTTAATAAGCCGCATAATGCAATATCAACATTGTTATTCATGAATCAAATTAACCTTTACGTTATTATATTCACATACATATTGTAAACGGCAAGTTGTAAGCGCAATAGGAGCTAATTTAAATATAAGAATAAAAGGTCACGTCATTACATGCACGTTTGGTCATTTATCACGATTTGCAACATCTTTAAATAGTGGAATGTATTTAATTATAGGTTTAAGTAGGCACCTATTTGTATGTTCATCATTAGCAAGCATATATTTCAATAGAAAACTAATAGAGCAAGATTGATTTAAGAATCAATTGGTAATAGTTGTTGGCTCCGTTATAGTTCAATAAAAATTTTGGACAAAAATAATTTCCACACATATTTTCGTTTCCATTTTTGTCCTTATACAACTAAAATGAGAAAAAAGTGAGTAACTTTTCTCGCTTTAAACGAGTTTCAATAGTAGGGGTATATTAAGAAGTCAAGTCACGCTCCACCAACTTCTTTTGGTGTTCGTATCACCCTCGCCTAGTTACTTCTGAAATAGCACTGTTGCTAGTAACCGTATCGATAAATGCGTAATACATTGTCGTTTTACACTCAAAACTTGTCCTTTGTACTAAGATAAACAGCAATAGACATTAAATGAAAATAAAAGTCGTTGCTTTTAAGGAGTTTAGTTCTTCAATTGTTTATTAGGCTGTATAAGATGTAGGTCAAGTGGTTGATAAGGGTTTCTTCGGGATTTTTGGGATAGGACCTGTCACTTTTACTGAATACAGGATTAAGAGAAACTCTAGCTCGAAAAAAGATTAGAATTTCTTAAAGTTAAAATGATCTCTAGAACTGGACTGACATTAGCAATAGTAAGTATATGTCTTATTTTTAATGATTCCCGATCGAAATAATTGAATCGTTGTGTCGCGGGAGGTTTCCCGAACATTCCAATCACATGCACAAGACATTGAAACTCAGAACTGGCGTGCATAAATATATTTCATTAATATCTGTTAAAATATTAACATTTCTTGTTATTTTACGGCCTCACTGAAATATTAAGAAAGGTTATTAACTCTACTTTTCATTTTTTATTTTTGCGATTCATACTTATTCAGTAATACATTATTTTTACAGTAGTTTCTCACTGATATAAAAGTTTATTTATTTAACATACATAGTTTTCTCAGAATTTTCACCTTGCTCTCTTTAACTTGTAGCTACTTTTCTTTCTCTTGAGCATTTTAGATGCCTTTAGAAAGCCGTTAAGCATAATGAATGATTTAGGCATTTATTAGACTTCATCATCATCACTATCATCATTTATCAGTATTTAGTTGAATTATTTTACTTTTATATCGGTTTTAGATTAACTTTTTAAAGTTGACATTAAATTTTGCTATCAATGATAGCTATAACAACAAAGACAGACAAGATCCGATTTTATGTTTTAATTTGCTAAAATAAATTACAATCTCAAAATTCTTCGTTCAACATTTTTATTTATGAAAATGTCGGTCGTTATGATCCTAACTGTTATTTTAAATTTTCGCCAAACACTGCTAGCTCTCAAATATTTGGGACCTACTTCGATTAAAACGATTTAGTATTATTATTTTAGGTCCAAGACAAAATAGTTACTAAACTGCTAAAACAAAAAGGGCTCCTCCTAAAAAGGGTTTCCAGGTGAAATGGTCGTTGAAATACAAAAAAGAACTCTACATACTATCGTCTTCCTAGAAGAACAAATAGTTCGTAAACCCGTAACCTACATTATGCGAATGATACCAATCCCCAATCTATAGTAATACCTCAATCCATTAATCATCACAGCTTCGAATCAATTTAGATTTGCGCTTAAACAAAACAAGATAACTACCCGAAGTTGTATTAATATAAACGGTAAAATAAATTATCCTAATAATATTTGAGACCAATAACCGCAGTCCGCACCGCCCACTAACCAGGGACAAAGCGGTCCTATTTAAAGAGGTATTTCAGACCCAATCATGATTTATGATACTTTCGGTTTTAAACTACCTCAAAGTTAATTTAATAATGTTTTTCAAGGGAAGGAAACCCTAAATCAATTGCTATCGATGACGTAAAACGATAAAGTAGGATTCTTAATTGGAAGGTCATGACAATTTCGCCGAGATTGTATTTTACCACAATTTTCAATATCAAAGTAAAATTAAATTATCCACATTTAGTCACAGGGAAATTAAATTAGAATGTTTCAGAAATATAAGAAATATTTCGATTTAGATATAAACGGAAAATGAGGTATATTTTGCCTTAACCGGACAAGTTCTATGCAAAATCTATGATTAATTACAGTCAATCTTCGAGGACGCTCATTATGGAACCAATGACACGTGGGAAACGCCAAGAGTAATAAAGCAGAAGACCTATTATGATTAATATGTGAGCGTCGACGTGAGCTCTACCCGATTCACTAATGAAGAATGCCCCGCCCCGCGCCTGTCGCCTGCTTATATACCACCCCCACCCCGGCCGCGACCCGCGTGATTGATGACGTAGCCACAACGTCACTGCTATCCTGCTGGCTGTACGAGTGATGTGGGTGCGATCATTTATTTAATAACAGCTGTTGTATAAATGTATAAAAGATTATCGTTTTTGGGTCAGAAAGGAAAATTAATATGGAACCCCAATCCTAGTGCTGATTTGCCCGAGATATATATTTGGTATAAATAGCTCTATTCCGTTTTGTATTACGCTATTCGTTTGTTCTTAAAGAGGAATATTACGTTAAGCTGTTATAAAATATTTACCTTCTCGTTAAAAGTAATATTTTCTCTACCTCTCTTTCACGATTCTTCGGAAAGGAAAGTTAAAAAAGCTGTATTAAACAGGAAATGAAAATAATTGTTTTTCTCCCTTTTGCAATCGCCTAAGAGTTAGTACGCAAGACAGATAATCTTTATCAATCAAACGCAAAAGTAATTAAAACGGAAATAACAAAATTACAACGTTCAAAACTTCAATTACTGAACCCCACAAGCGGATACACATCTTCAATATGGAAGCCTCCATACCTCTCATCATTTCTTATACTATGAATGGTTTAGGTCAGGTATACAACCTCTTTTCTCGATATGACCTGAACAAAGGAAAACGTTCACTAGGAGGTCAACTTTTTATATAGAAAAAAAAAACAGTATTAATTAAAAAATACAACGGAATGACTTTCCGCTGAACAAAGGCAAAAACTCTAATAAATAAAAAAGCAAAATACAGCTTTATTTATCCGTAAAAGATTTAATTTCATTGTTGAAATAATTTACGCTCATTTATAAGTGCTAAATTATTCTTTTCCAATTTTAAAAACTAAATAACGTTTATAGCAGCCATTTATGTTTAGGCAACGGAACGTCGCACCTAAACCATCCGAATAGGGCTGTCGCTTTGATTAATAAGTGCTGTTGACATTTTAATTAACCCGGCTAAAAGTCGGGCTATGCTTTGTTTCAGCTGAATGGGGACGCTCAAATGCCCCCGAGAATACACTAGGTGTACGAACAGGCTTTTATTTACGCAATGCCCGATGACGGGCTTAGATAATTTAGTGGTGGCGTGCTGATGAAGGTTTTAGGCTGTTTTTCACAGTAATAAATACGAGTTCTGATTTTTCGTTTGATATTCGGAACGAAGTTGAAGTTAGTGGTAGATTTTAGCTAGGCGAATTAAGATACTCCGAAAATACTCTAAAAACAATTCTGCACCAAAAATTCTTGAAAAGTTAATTTTTAGTCCGCAAAGCTTACTTCATAATAAAGCCACAATTGAAACAAAAAAGGTTCTAGTTTTAATAACGCACGACCGGAACAGAGTACACAAAGAAGAAAGTTAATTTCGCGCCGAGAAAAATATCGCGGGCAAACATGGCGGCCGCCTGCATAGTGTGGCACGCACACGATTTTACAGTAATTTACATTTTTACGAGCCGAACGCTTGTTTTTTTTTTTGTTACAAAACAAAGGAACGTCTGACCACAAGCCAGACTTAACAGACTTTATTAAAACGCGATTGAATTCAGTTTTGTTTTAAATGTTGAGTTTGTTAATTTGGTTCGGTTTAGGGGTTTGGAAAATTGAGTTTCAATTGATTATTTTGTTCTTCTTTGAATATTTAACGTAACTATATAAAGACATTTTTCAATTAACTGCATCTTCAACACATTAATTAGTATTTTGAACACATAAATAGTCTACCCGCTAATCAATACCTACGTACGGACTAAAGGTTTTCATAATTCAATACAGTGACGAAATGGAAGTTTTTGACGATATCAATCAAAATTTTATCGAGATAGCACTAATTCCCATTCGATTTGTCACACTAACTAGCTTTATATGGATTCTCATGGTTTGTTAACATAGTTTTCAACTTTACGTCAAGGCTGTAGAGTTGAAATTCTATTGAAATAGTTAGCATAAATCTTGCCAGCCGCATTGCAATTTAATGACAAACCCAGATCGAGTCAGACGGCAAAAAATTGTCGCGTCTGCGGTGATGTCATATTAGATTTATAAGGGGAATACGTCGAATAGATATTTATAGACAGATAAGCGGATACTTGCACTTATTCTATTATATTTTATGACTAAATTATTTTCTTCATCGTTTTTCAAATCGATTAATGATTAATATCAACTCCTATTAAAAGACTAAACCATTAACGTCTTTCTATAATAGGAAAGATCAATAGCGGATAAAATATAGAGGCTTATTATATAATAAAGCAACACGAATGCCTATAAACAAAACTAAACGAGACAAAGTCACATAACTCAATATGAATAGTGTCCAAGTAACACGCGACCAGCTCGCAAACTATTCCAAGATAGAATCGATGTTCAATTCGATTTTATTCGATTGCAATCACCGGGGAACAACACTAATCCGATGACATCATTGCCAGGTGGGCGATTATAGACAATTTTAATTTGAAAATGGAAGCGATTGGTTAAGTTTTATTTTTAATTCGATTGTTCAATTTGATTCGGCTTCCTTTTTCAAATAATGTTTTTGCTGTTCAATCGTTTTGAGATTTTATCGTTTTAGTCAGCGATACCTGAATGGTGCTGAACACTGCTTAAATAATTTAATTACAAATTCATGTACATTATTTTTTACTACAGTATATGAAATTTCGATAAATATATTTTCCCTTCACGATTGAAAATTCTTAATGAAATTACCCAAAAAATGATTGCATGATTCACAAACACTAACAAAATTCAAAATAGCCGGCGAACTCATTATTGGCCTACAATACTGAGTTTATACGCTAAGACGAACGTGTACGGTTCTCCTAATGGCATAAACAAAGGTGCATTGCCTATCGGGTCACGTTGCATATTGCGCTCGGAGTAAACATTACTGTGACGTCATAAGAACATTGGATTCCTATTGATTTACGCAGGAGAAAATGTATCTACATATAGATATATACGTATACTGGAATTACAACTCAATTTTCACTTGTTTATAGTTTGTTTTCCGTTGCGCGTTTTGTTTTAAAGTTCTAGTTGTGCTTCCTTTGTTTGGCGACGATGTATACAATTTGTTGCAGGTATTTTTTATAGATTGTTTTGAAAATAATGCTGTATCTATTGACGTAAATTAAAGTTCTTTTTTCGTTAATATATTCAAAGATACGAAGGTTACTTATACACCCTTAATGTTTTCACCAAGAAGTTTCACCATATGCAAAGAATGGCATGCAAAGAACTCAACCAGCATAATTGTAACTTCCTTTTCTATAGTAACATTTAGACGCTCTTAATCCCATAATTATGTATGCTTATCCATAAAGCATAAAAACATATTAGTATTTATTATAAAACTGTGCTATAATCCGTAACTATTCCAATACCACCCTAGATAAAATACATTCCAACAATTTTCTAGAACAAAACCTCTTTCGTCTCTACAAGGAGTTTCATATCATCTTTTCATTCAGTATTTCTTATCTAAAGCACTAGTTAATCTCTTACTGATCTCACATGTCCCTCCAAGTATAAAGATCGCTGTGTGAGACAAGACCGCCCATTGTGCATTATCTTGATTAAACAAGCATTTCCTTTATTATTTTCTTGTATGCAGGTTTTAAAATACTTGATATTTTTAAGGCTTACGGAAGTTTAACCAGCCGTGGTTAGGGTGGATGCAGTAAATTTATATCTAAATGGTCGACAACAGTTGATCGGAATGATGAAATCGTTGAGCAGGAATAGGATGGGTGCAAAGAAAAAAGAATAAATAAATAAATAAAAAAAGGCAAGAGAAGACAGCCTAGCAGTGAGTTTTCAAGGCTGAGGGTGATGATGATCATTATATTATGTCTTTATTTGGTTAAATAGACATGCACATTAAATTGCCATTATACGGTGGACCTTTTAAAGGAAAGATCTTTTTTTTTTAAATAACTTATTACTGGCTTGCAAACATTTTTCTTTCAATGCAGAAAGATTTCCAGAATATTCTCATGATCTGATTTTTCTCATGCAAATTTTAATCTAATAGATATTCTTGCTTCCATCTTAGCATTAAGTATTGTTAGATTAGCTAAGAACGCAAAGTTAAAGACAATACGATACTTTTATGATTTAACCATTCACATTCACCGCCCTTCATTAGCTCTTCAGTAAATAAAACTATAAACAATCTTACAAATCTGGAACACCTCTATCTTTACAAAAACTCTTTATAATACAAAAACATACTCATTTAATCACTTTTATTCCGCGATCAAAATGTAAATTGAAGTATGTATATCCTCTTAATCAGTTCCATATTCATGAGGTTGTGTACACATAGTGTAAGGAGGCTGTATGTCGTCCAGTTTCCCGAAAGGAGAGGCAAAAAATCAGTACTGAGGAAGGAATTTGCCGGTTTATATGTATTTATGTAGGTCTGTTGTGTGTGTATTGAGATTTATGTCTCGTTGTTGTCTATTCTTTATAATTTGATTTGAGGAATATGTTAGTTTATAGAGTTGGTTTATCCGTACCTTAAGGGTAAAAACTGAACCCTATTGGTAAGGCTTCGCTCTTTGTTCATATCTCAACAGCTATCTCATTCATCTTACTCACAAAAGTCGATAAAAATTTTCGCAGATGAAAAAATTATTTGCCAAAAAAAACTGGTGTCCAATTTCGACTTAAGTTCATTTGCCAATCCTGTAAACAAGAGGCATTGCATGTGATCTGATAAAGGTAGTTAAAACTTAATATCAACAACCCATTTCCATATCAATATTACAGGGAAAATGTATGTATCACATTTAAACGGTATCGCCACCATCAGTCACAAAGCTTCAGAAACATAGGGCAATTAAGTATGAAATCTCAGGAAACAAGCAGAAATCATTAGCTGTCGTATTTTATCTTGCGGTAAGGGCAAAGCTATTATATATGAGATAGTAAATTACCTATATTCAGTTAGTTTCGACTATCTTTGCTGCGTCTTTCAGTTGTTTCCTTCCTCATCGATGCCTCTATGTGGTCTAAGTTATGAAGTGAAATCAACTTTTTTCCGTTAGATACCTACATAGAAATATAGAACGTTTATTGAAGAAATACAATCATCTGTTATAATATGAACTTGTATTTAAAAGACGATGGATCTATGTCTGATGGCTGATCAGGCAGCTTTCTCATACTAATTATGTGACAGACAAGCGCACTTTGCAAAGTGCAGCAAACACTCTACAAAGCTCAATTGTGAAATAAAACTATGCAAAGAACCACTCAAACAAAACGGATCAGGCGCAGGCGGTTTAGGGGGAGTTTCGGACAGGAGTTCGTGACGTTTGGGAGTTCAAAGCCAAACAGACGAACAGTAAATTATATGTCAAGATGATTTGAAAAACCTTTTTATATTACCTTGTTACAAAAATTGTTCGCATAATTAACGTTACCACGTCAATTTTGTCCAACAAAACTTCTGCCATCGTTAAAAAGAGATGCCGCGCAACGACGCGTAAAACGCCGTCCCGTTTCCACAATTATCTTACGTTTGCAGATAGTAGCAGACAACTTGACCATGTCTAATTAGTTTAAAATGTATACAATGATACTAAAGCCCCTAACAAGTTAAGATACCTTTAGAGTTACAGTAGATGCTGTTTCAAAGCTTCCAGTCTATGTATCAAATGCTACCGATTGCTTACTAACTACTTCATAGTAGGTACTGAAGACGTTTTGTCAGTTCTTGCTATATTTAGTTCAATTGCTAATTCAAATGAATCACTTAGAAAATGGATGAATATAGAAATTAAAATGTTATTTTTCTAAACGTGCTTTCAGAAAATACGTCCTACGTATATACAAGTAAATTACCGGTAAATTACGTAGAATACCATTATCTTTTTTTTTAAGAATAAAGTGAGTTTAGCCATTTTAAGGATCTCTCTCCACATGTGCACATAAATATACAAAACAGAAATCACAACGCTCTTAGCGCGAGCCCCGACTTTTGCATTTATAATGTTGGTCACAGAAAAATGTGAATTACTTCCTCTCGCACTGTCAACGGTGTCAGCCGAAATATATCTTCCACAATGCAGCTTAAACATAATAAAGGGTTCTATTATCAAAATAACAATGAGGAAAAATTCTCTACATTTTTAATTATCCAGAACGCATGGCTGTATAAATCTCCGACAAGTGCCCGCTCACGCAGCCGCTCGTAAATTAAACGCTCACAAAGATTGTTCCAGAAAAGTCCGAAATAACGCGATTAAGCGAATGAAAGGCCCGAAATGAACAAAGCAAATGTGATTACCGCGTTGCCAGCTAAAAGAAATAGGTAATATTTCTTTTGTGGATTTGCTGGTAGCTGTATTTTTTTAATTCGCCCTCTGGCTATCCGTTTCCCTTTATCCCATTCCTTTATTCATTGATAGCCGCAGACAATGGCAGTTTTTAATCAAAATGGCCAATGGAAATTTACAAATAGAGTTTTCGTTAAGCGTTGTCCGATTGAATTTGGATTTGGCGGTTTATTTTGCCTTTAATATAAACTGGGCCCTTATAAAACGAATGTAACGTAAATATACGATTCCTATGAAAGCTTTGACGAAGTTTTTGTCGATATAATAAAGGTGACATTGAAAAAACACTTTGTATTAAAAAAAACCTGGCCTGAACTTCACACTGAAAAATGATTGTACTATTCGAATAAGCTCCTTAAAATTTATTCTCAAAGCAAGGTTACTCTATACGCTTGTATATTTATCGGTCAAGGTATCTAACAGAATTGACGGCCGAAACTTATAAAGATACTCGTCGTGGCGAGCCGCCTTTACTCGGTAAATACCAAACAATAGCTCGTAAACTATCAAAAACTTTGTATTACTAGTCCATAAAAAAGATCTGTAATAAAAACCTAGAGTAATACGCACGTCGGAGTTGTAAAAGTTTCATTGCTACTTAAGCATGACAATGCGACAACAGATTTCAGTTAAAGCCGTCAATGGAAGGGCTTAGTAACGAAATTCTCACAAAGAGTAAAATTTTTGATTGCAGGAGCGAATGAATGGAATATGATTACCGCTCGTGTTATAAATTCTTATCTTTTGTCTGATTACTGTTAAATGTAAAGAGTTGAAAGAGCCATTCGTAATGAGTTGAAACATTAAAGAGGAAACTTTATTTTATCTGATTTTTCTCGTTTTATAGGTGTTCGAAGTTTTGCTTATCTTTAAATGCATTTCGCCATGAAGTCTTCTAAAAGTTGTTAATAAAATTTTCTCCTTTGCCATCGAGTAAGGGGAATATGAAGGGAAACATTCCATCCATTGCCTTCTTACGACATATCTTAACCAACCGTGAACTAATATGACAAAGCCTCAAACACAACATTCGTTACAGCCGACGGGCCGTCGACGCGCCGTCGGCGGGCCGAGGAGAACTGACAAATTGTCGTCTGCCAAGGAGACAGCACCCCCTCTCGGATATTGGCGTAACTGAGGCAAACATGGGGGGAAAGTTTATATTTAATCTGAGACTTGGGAGTGACGCAAAAAGCGCAATCCAACTTCGACTTGCTTCGTCGCTTTTGTTTTTAGAATGGCGTTTGTCTCGTGAATTGGCATCAGTAAAAAATAAGCGTTTGGATAGGATAAATGAAATAGTTTTTAAAGGAGTTTGTTTCTGGATTCGTGCAGTTGGGATTTAAAGTTACAGTTGGAGAGCGACACAATAAAAAAAAGTTCCAGTGGTTACGGCGGAATGAACTTTAAACTGAATATTAATCCTCTTATTAGACAAATAATTGAGCGAGTAGTTACGAAATCAGTTATGTTTTCATTGAGTAAGCGATTCAAAACCGGGCGTCCAGAGAACCAGACACCAGACTCAACTTAAAACCGTCGAACGCAAATCTGCGGGAGCGCTAATTATTTTTAATCGCCTCCAACTTTGCATATCTGAGCGTTTTTATCCCAGATAGGGTTGATCACCGTACTAAGCCACTCCAGCGACTGGTGGTTATCGCTTAACCCTTAACTGCCATCTAAGGGCCCAAACGGCGGTGAACAGTACTAACGTTTGATAGTACAGGCCCGGCCGGCGTGATATTGAGATTTGCATAAAATGAGCTCTTTTAACCATAGTACGTTGAAAATGTAAAGTAAATACGACGAGTTTTATTAAGAGTTACGATAGATAACGAAGATCTTTAGAACTTTCTAGAATTTTCGGAATGATTCTTGGAAGCAACTGTGCAGAGTTTACGAATACTGCAAGATAAAGTACACAAAGAATTGACTGTATAGGTAACTATGATGAAACAAGACTAGGCACATGATAAGTTTGTATTTGTTAAGATCTCATACGGCTTCTTGGATTCTTAAAATTTTAGGGGAAAACTTAATTTAAAAAGTTTTTTTTTAACGAGATAAAATTTGCAAAACGTGCAGCAAAGCAAAAAAAAATACAAAATATGCTGAATGTTATTTCCCGAGTTCTTGAAAAACAATTCAGAAATGTAATAAACAAAACTACGACTCGCGATAAATTCATTAAAGCTCTTCGCAAAAATATTATTCTCGACCACATCTGAGCTAACAAAATCATATGTAATTGTATTACATTAAGTTACATAATTGTATGTATAAACTGTAGGATATGGGACCTTTTTCCATTGTGGTATCAATGAATTATGTCCCTTATAACTACTTTCATATGAATTCTTGTTACATTTTCGGTAATATTATTATTGTCAGTCTGAGTTTCATTAGATATTAGTCTTTAATGTTGACCATCTTCGGCTTATTGTTATTTGTTACACAAATAAAAGACAATACAAGTAATAATGCTGTAGTTATAATAAGTTGTATTCATGAAATTGATGTAAGAAAAACAAGGGCGATTGAGAATCGGTGTTTTCTTTCGAGTCTTCAAGTAAGACCTGAACAAGTATAGTAATAGAAAAAAAGTAAATTATAAACCAAGAATATCCACAAAAACAAGGCTCATCACTTGAAAGTCGGCCAAAAAGTACGTGACTAACGCGGGCCAATCATCGTGCGAGTAATTAAAACTTCAGCCAAACTAGTGGAGGGTAGCTCGCGCCACCTCCGAATGCATCAACTTATACTAATTAGTGAGGAATTCTTTCGCAGTAGCGCCCCGCCAAGATTTGGAAGTTTGTACCAACTTCGACGGCCCGAGTGTCTCAGCTTTTAATTGGGAATCTTCAGGAATTCGCTTTGTCAAGGAATTCGCTGAACAAACTGTGACTGTGTTGATAATTTGTAAGTTTTCCTTCTTGTTGAACGATAGTAAACACTTCTAATTCCCTAAGGCAACTCGTAAAACGTTCGAGTTAATGTTGCGGACGCTGAGAGCCTAAGGTTTTGGTAAATAACGTGACACGTGCCAAAAAAGTGTTCTACTTTACGACATGTTTCGGGACCCACAAGCAAAATAACAGAGAATTGGCACATTCGCAATGCCTGTTTATTATGCTTGGAATATGTCGTAACCAACGTGTATTCGGAACTATGTGTTCAAGAAGTACCTATAATTGGAACGGTGGGGCGTTTACGTGGAAATAATACGCAAAGGAAAGGCACACAAGACGAAGTTACGGCACGCCGACGGCACGGAACCGGCGCGAGCGGCAGGCGCGTTAATTAAGCAAGAATTTACTGTATTCAAACGCAAACTTTAAGTCAAACCCACCAAGTTGGGCACCGAATTTGTTTTCGCGTGTACGTACGTATCTTCATTAACTTTACGAGTAGAAACTTATTACGTATGTTTGACTGGGGACGCATTAGTGCTGCGGTGGCGGTACACACTCCTAATCCGGCCAATGTTCGAATTTCGACTAATTTCCAGACGCATAAGGCACCCGAATTCGACCCAATTATAAAGCCGGGTCGACTCAAATTTGGACCAATTAGATGAGCCAACGAGCTGTGTCGCACTCGGGAGCAGTTTTGTCGGCAATATAATTTATTAGGGCGGCTCAAAGTCGAAGGCTTTAACCCTTAAAGACTCGAGTCAAATTTGATTACGGACGTTTTAAACGTGTCCCCCTCGGCCGCACTCGAAGTTTTAAACGAATAGTCCGAGTTACCGGCGGCGCGGACACAATGATTCAGATAGAGGCAGGAGATCGAGTTTGTAGGGATTCAAAAATGGTCCTTTTTGGAGGACCCTGCGTACCGGAGGACCGTGTCTGTTAATCTTATTTTAAAAGAGACAAACGAGGCTAATATGAACTGAGCGACTGTTGATGTGAATTGTCAAATCATTTGTATCAATTTCCACCCCGATATTGTCATATCCGTTTCCTAAAGTGGGGTGCGTCAGTTCAGAAAGTTTATGTTCCTCGCAATCTGACAACAACAACTGACAACAAAATTAATATATTTCCAAGTTGAATCAATAAAAGGAGGCTTTATTGAAAATAAGTTCCTTCTCTTTCGTCTTGTAATTTCTTTGTCATATAAACTGTATTCGTATATTGCGAGTCATCGTAAGAATTGAAAGAAAAATCAAAGAGAAAAGAATAGATATTTATGAAGGAGTTGGAACACTAAAAAAAGCCATGACATTTTTAAGTCTTTCGAGTCTTAATTATTTTCTTTGAAGTTCGTTCTTAAATAATTTTACTTTTGGAATAGAATTAATTATTTATATTAATTGCACTAAAACCTTTTGCATAAAATTAAATCTTAGTTCATTTATTAAACTTAGTTCTAAACTCAAAAGTTTTTTGATCAGACCTGCAAATCACATTCATCAGCTTTCTGTGTCTCTATATTCTCGGTCATACATTTAAGGTTTTTCTTACAAATACCTTCTATTCTAGTCTTCCATTATATTTGTTTATGATATCAATAAATTTTACACACCCTAACCATTTACGGTGTACGGTTTTCAATTCTTATTCACAACTGAAATACTTAACATCAAATTTCTGAATGCAAATAAATCGAATAAATAACTCGAAATCGATTTCGCATTGCATTTCCTACATGAATAGGTTTGAGGTTGTGCGGCGCAGTCAACGTCCTGCACAAGCATCCATCTCTAACGGTCGTTGGTCCTTCGATACGCAGACCAATGCCACTTCAGGTCCTTATTGTGTAGGCTACGGTGCCCATGATTTGAAGGAAATTTAATATTCCCACGATTTAATATGCAATTGTTGGAATCACTGCATTATTTGTTCGACACATATGTTTGATAAAATAAGTATTTGTTTAGAAAGGAAACGATAGAAACAAGTACTCAAAACTTCCGATTTATTCTCTGTCACGTGTAACAAAACAAAACCAACCCTCCACTGCCCGCGTCTCGTGAACGATCAAGAAGGACATCAAAAAGGCCAAAAAGCCTCAGACTCAATCGTCTTACCTTCCCCAAGTCGACGAAGGCCAATTAAACGTTTTGAAATTGATTCAACGAAATTCACGGGCCTTTGTAAACGTTCTTATTGACATTAGGTATCGGTCGATTGCCGTTTGATGTCTGCTTAGTCTTAATCGGTTTTTATTTCGTGTTATTGTTCCTGATTTCCGAGTGCCAGTCATTATGAAAGGCAACAAACAAATAAGTGAATAAATAGAGTTTAATGGAGCTCCTTTTAAAGCTATTTCTTTATAGTACATTTTGATTGTTTTGTGGGAAAATAATTCTGGAATAAATGTTGTTAGTTTCAGTCTTAGTTCATTTCATATTCCATTTTCGCTTTACTTTATTGCGAAATCGAAATTTTGCTAGACATTTAAGAAAAGGAACAAGTTGAGATACTAGATAAAAAATACGTGCCCAAAGCTCAGCAAACAAGTCTAGAACAGCTCCAATTAACCTGGATTTACTTAGACCTTTCACTAATTGAAAAACGGAACCCTTTTACTTTCACAACTTTCATGCCATATCACTTCCAAACTACGATTAATTTAAGAACTGTATGTAGAACTGAAGTAATAAATCATTAAAATTACTCTGAAATTAAAGCCTGATTAATCAATTAATCACTTGGGATTGGTCGCTCGTAGACTCACCGATAGGGCCTGAAAGACCCGCCGCGCGCAGCGGAAGGGTTGATTTATGAGAAAATAATGTTCCATTGGGAAATTTAAAGTGTTAACTAAAACTTAAATTGTTTTGCGAATTTCATATTAGGTAATTTGATTCGTGGCAGCTGCTAACTTCCAAGTGGCTTGTGTGAGCTAACTTTGGACCAAGTTTGCGTTAAGTTTTCGTAGCAATTACATGAGATGTAAAATCGTTTTTTTCAAGCAATTTCTCCTAATTACTTACCAGTTTTGAGCAGTATTTTGTTGTGACCGAAATTGACTCTACAAATTTCTACAGAAATTCTCATACAAGCTACAATATAACAGTTCGCCGAAATAAGAAGACGCAAGCAACGAAAGATAAAGTTTTACTTCTATCATAAAAGTAGAGCCAAGGTCACGGGTGAGGCGACCAGTCGTTGCTGTTTCATTGCCACATAAATCTTATGGACTAAACAGCTATAAAGGAGGTCTGATCGTTAATCCTCTGGGAGCTAATTATTCATCGGTACACGAGGCAAATTAAATGGATGTATCTGAATTTGTGTTGCTTACATCGTCTATTATGTAGCGAAGGTGAAAGATTTTTAAACAGTAAAGATGTATTGAGTTTGACAGGTTTTTTGGCATATTCCAGTAAAACACTTGCTGATGTTATCCCTTGACATTTATGTCATAAAATCATAATTTATAATGGACTGTACTCTATTTCGAGTAAAATATTGAAAAATAAAACATGCATTAACATTAAAAAAACAACAAAACCTGATACAATTGTCACATAGAATCAGGATTTAGACTAACAAGTTAATTAAGACCAAAAAGCATTACAGCTTTTAGCATCCTAAAAGCTTACTAAACTGGCTTTGACAGCAAATTACGTAACAGTTCGGAACATTAAGCTTAAATAGGTGACACACATAAAAACTTGATCTCTCACAATAGAATGATATAATGTACTGCCTCCATTGAAGTTAAGACGAGTACATTAAACACGTTATGTTCTCAAAGAATCGCTACAAATCACGATAACTGCGACTGTTGTTGTTACAGCGTTTATGAGCCGTGTGACCATATGCAAGGCTGTATGCGGGATATGTCCTACTTCGGTACATTATTGTTATGCTGTTTTTCTATACATTTTGTATCTAAAGAAGATTTTGTTCATGACCTTCCTATTGATAGTTTTCTTCATCTTTGTTATGTCGCTAATACACGAAATAGAAATGCTCATATATAATGTGTGAAACTGAGACTTGATTAAGATTTATTATATGAAAATCGAATTCTACAAATTATGAGTTTATGAGAGAGATTATGAAAGCAATAGACCGGACAGAGTGAAAGGATGTAAGAATGGCCTTTGCCATGCACTGGACAGCGATGGTTGAGCAAAGAAGAAAGTAATATGAAATAAATTTATCGACACTTAATAAAACATATGATAATGATAAATAACGGTTACGATATCCGCTAACACACAAACAAGCTTTCCTAAATCATAACGCTAAATCAAGTATAAGTTATTTCGAGGGCACTACATCAAGCGGATATCCTTGTGATCGTTACGACCATAAAGACTAGCCGTACGAAGCTTGTTTAATACCCATAATTTATCAATATTGCCTATTATCCCATGCTCCTGTGATTCGCACAATATGGACAGTTAACCCCGTTTCCATCTGGGTCACCAGTAGTTCAACCATTTCACAGTCGTATTTTTCCACTGTACATTTGCGACGGCCATTTAATTATTCCTTTTTTACTTGGGGAACGTCTAAATATTTAATTTTGAAGGCTTTTCTTTTGTATCGGATTTCTTTTCTTATTCGCTTTACCTGAAAATGTTGTGAAGTTTTTTGGACAGACGAATTATTTTTATTGTTGTCTTGTACAAATGTTTTGGAAAGGAAATAACAATTTGTCTGTTAAGTTATTTGGTACTTTTTAATAATTTTTTTTTGTAGATACAGATGATTTTATATTTGTCACATTTTGATATTTAAATGTTTGTCGACAAAAATACTTCAATATGTAAACATTGGTTTCGACCCCCGCATTATTTTAATATGGTAAGCGAACACAAGAAAGAACTTTGCAGAAGTGGTCTCCTCATAATTGGATGTCGACAGTACCCGAAGCCCGAAGTGGGTATTCAACTTGAATCTAAAATATCCGAGTCCACCGATATTATTATGTTTTTCGCTTCTTCGCTATTGCGCCATATATAACACGCTGGAAGGAAGCTTCATGTTTTTTTGGCAGAGGTTTTTCCTTACTCGCCCTTTACAACGGAATCTAATATTACAATCGTTTTTGACGTAACACCTTAGATAAGATTTTCGCTTTAGTGTCTATTTGGTCCTATTTTCTTTAACTGCGCGCTACAAATTGGGTACGAGACAGCTAGGGTTAGATCGAGTAGTGTCCAATTACTCGACGTACTGTTCTAAAAAAAGAATGAGAATTTTATTGTTGCGACTTTTCTTGTTAGATCCGATAACCGGTGATTACCGTACATTTTATTTTTAATTATCGTGAATTAAACAACTGTTTAACGAGTTAAGGTTTTAAAGGTAGAAAATTCGTCTAAGTCTCTGTCGCACAACTTGGTAGGTACATGTCAGTATGTCGCTTCTATTTTGTTTTGTAACAGCTCAAGTTTAGGGCTGATATAAAGTTTGTTAGAACCGCTCACAGCTATTTATAATAAACGCAATAAATACAGATATCGCATGTTTATCTTGTGGTAATACGAGTTTATGGCACTTGTTCGGAGGACTTGGGGCTTGTAACTTGCACAATATCGTATCTATCAACTGAGTACATTGTTCGAGCAATCAATTCTATCGCTTTGTGCTCTGTTTGCCTGCACTATGACGGTGTAAACTGTTTGGAAACTAGATCTGAGGCCTAACATCAATAATACGTAAAGTTTGACGACACTGGTCGACGTTCTGAATATGTTGGCTTCAATAAAGATGTGTCTTTATTTTATCTTATGAATCATATAACGTATAAGCATACAGAGTCAATTTCTTAAAAAAAAATTGTTATAATTATATGAGGAGTTCCTTAAAAGCACATTTACCAGACAATTTAATGACGTTACACATACACACATCACAATACATCATTTCTAATAGAAACATTTTAACGTTTTTATCAAATTACGTTCACCCAAAATGATTTTGCGCACGGTATTTGCAAGTGTCAAATCATATTTATTTATGACGGATTTGGTTCCCGACGCACCTGCGTGTAGGGTGGCCCTGCTAATCCTCATCATCGGGATAATTCCCTTTGTGAACGCGATTATGGTTCGTCGTGTAATTCACATAATTCATGCCCCTAGCTTATTATAAAAGGAAAATTAGATTGTAATGTTTTAAATTGAGGTTATATGTACAACGTTCAAGTAGTCTGGTCGTGTTTTAATATTGAAAATTAGGAATTAGTCGTTCCAAAAACATAACTATTTTTTTTTCAACTCTTCGCATTATATAAACTATTTAACACTCAATTTTTTATTAAATTAATGTCTTTCTTAAAAAGAATGTCTTCACCAAATACAAACGTGATTTCCAAAACGTTGGTCGCTGTTAAAATACATTAAATGTCATTCTACAGTCGAGGGTTGAGTAAAATGTTTAGTGTTCCAACAGAACAATGTATTTCGTCTTGTGGAAATTGTAAAATAGTGGGGAAATAGGTTATGACAGTGCAGTAGATGTTGTGCTTACAAGCCGTAAACGTTTATGCACTACCGCATTTTTATGCCAGCTATCGTTATATTTGATGGCACGATGTATTTTGTTGTGTCCTAAAGCACAATTGCTGCAATATCACTTTAAATATTAATAGTGGAGTCTACTTTAGTGTTCTTGTGGTTTTCACTAAGAGCAATTCTTTTTAAAACTCAAAGTACAAATTAACATTATAAAATTGTAATTACGTTCTTATAATATAGGTAGGATGTTATTTATTTTCATTTATATTTCCAGTACCTTTTTCCTTTATATTATAGCATAGTGAAAATACAACAACCTTTATAAATACCTATGTAAGAACATAGTTTGATTCTAATAGTATTAAAGTATATCCAATTACTTCTATCACCAATAAACGACTTCAAGTCATCCTACGCATGAGTCTTAAACGAAAATCCGTACATCGCACCTATCTAAACGCCTACTTATAAATATCAAGTGAGTACCACAAATAGCCTTTATCAAGTGGCTGGAGTCTATCAGAAGTAAGCAGGGGGGCTATCACCACATCTTTGAGTGGGCAACACAGTTGTGGAAAGGAGATGCTGCTCTATACACCGTAGTCTTCCGTCTCGCTTTAACAACTGCAACAGATACTTCAAGAGGTGGTAGTAGGCCTCTTGGTCTTCATAATTGTCCCCCGACCGGAGACAAGCGGTATAATCGGCTTACAGCGGCTGACGCGAAACATTAAGCGATAAATATTAATAGAGGTTTGTAATAACTGGTCGACCTTGTTTAGTTAGCTGTTTTTACGCTCAACTTGTTTCTTGAGAATTGGGAAATGAATTGTTGAGTAGTTGCTACTGAAACCCGGTTAGGTTAATGTAATATGTACTTATAGAATTTAGGGCTTTAAGCGGACTCTGTTTATGTGACAATATGGTAGCCAAACTGGGAAAAGCAAAAATATAATAATAATACAGTTTTCATGATATGTCTGTTAAGCCAATTAAAATATAATTAACATGCGATAAAATCAAAAGAACTTCCTTTAATTTATACATTGTACCCATAAATACCTGGACCCCGATGTATTAAAATATGATAAAATTATTCAGAAAAACCCTCGGAGTTATGAAGTCAGCTTTTAGGTACATCATTATTATTCACGAGCTAACGACATTATTAGCCGAGGTAAAATATTCTTTCAGACTCCAGACACTATTTCGAGGGATGATAAATTGAATAAAATCCTCTAACTAATGAGATAATGTAATTATCGTCCGCGTACAACGGCAAAAACATTTATTAAGCTTGTCAAGGTACAAAGTTAATGATACAATAAAGAATGATGAAATAAGTCCTGTTAACGAGACGGGAATTACGTTTTTAGTACAATTACGTCATTAGCTTTATGTCATCCATAACCACTATACTTACAAGAGGTCTAAGTTTTCCCAAAATCACCCCAGACTCATCTTACCTTCATTCTAAACCACCAAGCTCAATTTATTGATGCTAGTCAAGAAGACTATTAAACTAATTCCAGTTCTCCAGCCATTTCTTCTTCCGCCAAATAAATAATAAACACCCCGATGGAATGTCAAAACAAAAATTCGAAGCTTGTAATAATGGGGCTTGTCTAATGAAATGGGAAGAAAAATCCCGCCAAAATGCCTTGTCACCGGCGCTTGACGCGTCAACATAGATTAGTCGGGGCCGTTGCGAGCTCGCTAACTTCGTCCGCCGATTTTGCTTTCAACATTTTATTTATGAAATGTGTACGCTGCAATGAAAGTGAAATTTTGTTTTATTCGTTCAGTTTTGATTCAGTTTTAAAACGTACTTACATATAATATTTCATAGTGATACTTTTGGGAATTTCCGCAACTTTTTTTTCTTATTGATAAATTAAATATCAAATGATTCCTCATGCTTTGCTTTGAACGGAGAAGAGTGTCAGACTGTCAGTGACTAAATCCCCTCTATGTTCTTTCTTCAGCCCTTATGTACCGGGATAACCCTTTCGGACAATCCCGCAGGCCCGGCAATCATCAACCCAAATGGGCTTCTCAAAGCTTGCTGAGATCTAAAATTTGTAATAGCCTGACCTTTAAAAAAAAACATCATACCATACAATATTAAGTAAAAATGCTTTTATTGCATTAATATACCGACATTTTTTCCTCAAGAAACATTAAAATCAAACATCTCCGTATTGTTGGCTCCGTTAGCGTTCGATTCGTTTCGATTACATTTTTTATCGGCATTCGTTCGTTCCAATTAAATTGTTCACGGGACTCCCGTGCCGTGTGACGCTATAAAAACTCAAACCCTCACGGGAAAATCTAGAGCGGCACATTTTTTAATACTGATATTTTTAAAATTCAAACTGGAGACAAAAAGTATAAACATGGAATATTTCGTGGTATGAATCACAATAAATACCGCTAACTGCAACATATCTACTATGTCGGGTAAAGTGCATGTAGGTAGACTACATGCACTTTACCCGACATAGTATGTGGGCAGGTCGAACCCACGAAATCAAATATAGAATCTATTGCGATTCTTTCCGAGTAGCGAATCTGATTTATAGAATAGCTGTCCAATAGAAAAATAAAACACTATCAACGATAGTGGCAAACAGTATCGGAATTCCGAGAACCTATTAATAAAAGAGACGTCTTTATATTTCGATTCGTAATTCCGCTCACGAGTCACGGGTACTCGATATCAGTCACAGAATTAAGGTCCCAAATTCGCAAATCAGTTCCCTGACAGATTCGATTCGCACACCGGCTTAACATGCAAAACGAAGTCGATCTTTACAGAATACTATATTCGCTGCCTTTGCACGGTTCCAACTTTTATTCCTGCCAACTTGTTTCCCTGGCTTGTTTTTAAATAAAATACGAAATAGATGCAATCTCTCGCTTGTCTGAAACGCAGAATCGAAAAATCTTTCAAATACCTGGATCGGGGCTAGAATGATTGCTATCTCTATGGAGTCATGGTGAGGGCTTATTTTCGATTGTCTTGGAACAATCGGGAGGTATTTTGAAATGTCGTTTTAAGAATGTCAATAAAGAATTGGAGTCGTTGTTATGTTTATTGAAGATGCCGGGGACGTCCCGGTGTTTGAAGGTGGCTGGTTTGATTAACTTTATCATTTCGTGATTAAAGTCACATTGAATTGTTGAAAGGTCAAGCGGCTGTCGTCGCGCTCGGAATTCTTTAACGAATCGTTTCTTGATTTAAGGTTGGTTATTGAAACTGTATCTTATAATTTATTGACTGTTATTTCATTAGGAATTTGAGATTATCTCTGATTTATCTGTCATTTATCTTACAATTTACAAAGAGACATTTTGAAAAAATAGCAGTTGGTTAAATACTAGTTAAATGTCATATGCTGTCCACATACTTACATTATCACCACCACCGATTTCCATCACAATCAAGCCATATTCATGGCCTCAACACTTTCCATAACCCATCATAATGAGCCATCACTCTCTCATTACCACACTATAGAATATAATTGCAGTAACTTCCCGTTAGCTGACCTGCGCGTGCGTCGTGAAATGCTAATTATAGACCGCAGCCGTCTATAGCCGATAAATAGACACCGTAGACAGGCCTTAAAAGGAACAGGAAGGTCGCTGGTTTCATGTCGAAGGCTAACTTAGGAACTGTCTATAAATTATTAGGATTTATTTGCGCGATAAAAACGTGATTCAGATGTTTTTTTGTGGCTGGTTGCCAGTTTTAGAGCTGCCTACGCTTAGTCTAGATTCGTGACTAGCTTAAGTCTGTATATGTGTCTAACTATACGTGAGATGCATGTGTTTACGAAGTCCACCTCCACTGTTCGGTGACACTTGGTGTTCTGGTATGGAAACGCTACTCTAATTAATATTTGTCGTCGTCCCAGTAAAATGTGGTGATTGGCCAGATTTTTTTTTATGATTGTAGCTTATGAAATTTTCCATAACTAGTAAATGAATAATATATATAAAGTCAAACAAATGCTTTAGTTTGAATGAAGCGTTATAATTGACAATTATATGATATATTGTTTTTAATTAAACAGATTTCATGAATTGCACCTTTGTGCCTTTAAAATATTCTGCCAAACTGACGAGAATAAAGGATAAATAACAATATTTATCCAAACGTACATTATGATTCTCAGAAAAATAATTATTTAATCACATATAACTTGTATCTCTATCACCACAACATACGGCCACTTATTATAACCGTCCATAATAATGAATATACATTTACCCAGGCATCGATACAGGGAATAATTTTAATTACACCGCGTCGGGCGGTGTCTGTCATCTGCAAGTGAACTGCGGAAACTGTCAGTCACAGCTGAGCTCGCTGTACGAAAGCTATACAAATAGGCGATCTACCAAGCTAATCAGATACCTCACTGGACAGGAGAAAAGGGAACTTTAATCCTGGATCAATAGAGTTCAAAATGCATGTTCATATTTAGTTAGGAAAGCATCTATGGTGATGTGATTCTCTTCAGCTCGGCTTGATATTTCAAAAATACAAGAGCAGTACTAATAAGTTCAATTAAAAATAGTATTTCGTGAATGATAATTCTAAAGTTTGACTAAAACTAAACCATACTAAACTTGGTTATATCCCGGTACCTATGCCACATAGTAGATAAATCAGTCAAATTATATGACAAAATGCTTAACGTCCTGCACAAACAAGTCCCATCAGCAAGCCTCTCATACAATCCCATTTAAAGACAGTAATACGTCTCATGTAATAGGCACATATTACATACAGTCTGCACTAAGATCATTAAACCATTTGCCAAGCACGGTGATTATGCTAATGTCTACGAATGTCAACTGAAGCTAACGGGAGGTCCATATCTAGCTCCGGACGTCCACCAAGCGATACGAACGCTAACGAGTATGTCAACTTGTACTCATTAACTATTAATACTTCATTACCTCTCTTTACATAATTTCTTACACCACTATGCCAATTAACTCGTAAACTTAATCACCATGAAAATATGTTGACATGAAAATTATCATACGTCAACACATCTGACCCCTTTCCAAAGTTCTCACATTCGAAATTTGAATAAAAACCGTTAAAATCAAAGCTTGATCTGTGATCAAGTTCTGTTGCATGCCAGTTCGCATGAATGGAGTTATATTTAAACGTTTTTAAAAAAAGAATCTCGTGGAGAAACAAGTATGGCGGCATAATTTAGTGGTACAGCAATGAGTTGCCGCCAGGTGGCCGCGACGCTGCGTCTGCGCATGCAACCGGTTTGCTCGTGAAACAAGTTGTGAAAAAACAGCGGCTGTGAATGGGTTTTTTGTGTTGCTTTTGCATATTGCGTGTGGTATGTCGCACGTTCAAGGGATTTTAAATTAAGAAAGAACTTTGTTATTATTATTGTTTTTGGTTCTTTCTTCTATATATTTTGTCTTAAACATACACTGACATACAGTATTACTGCGCTCCATAGACTAATTAAATACACGATGCCCCCATACATTTCAGTCCTGTACCATCCAGTTAGATCATAATCTTTGCTTATTAGCTGCCTATTCCTAGATGCACTTGCCTCTAACTTGCACCACACAACATTGTCAACTTGTCAGTAAGTTAAGATCAAGATAAAACCGAATGATTTGTGGATCCCTCTCAAGCTGCGTGTTTCATTTGACTAACGCTCACTGTGTTTTTATAGACTCTCCCATTCATATATCAAAATGGAATTTTAATATTAATAATATTTATCTCTGTGTCTTGGTTATCTTTGGGAGAGTTATCATAAATTATATAGTATATTACCAATATTTGATGGTGAGAAAGAGTTTTCGAGAGACCCTTCGTCATCTCTTAAGTAATACAGTAACAACTCAAAACTCACATTTGGATTCGAAATCTTTCTCGTATTTGATTGTCCTATTCTTAATTAAGGGTGATTTGAGTCTACGTTAACATTCCCAAATTACTTTAAAAGAAAAACAAATGATTAGAAACAATTGCTTACTAAAAATCCCCCAAGAGAACTAACAGTTAAAAGCCACTGCACGACAAATTAATAGAATAAAAAATTCAAACTCGACATTTCGTTTATAAGCGAGTTCCAAACCCAAGTCAAAAATAGAACAAATTACTGTCATAATATTAAATTTTGTTTTTAATATAAGCGAGCGTCACCCCACGATATTGTCAAAAGTGGTCACGTAAAGTCACGTTGTGTCACGTGACGTAACAAGCAACGCGTGCTCCTCTAACGAAATGGAGAACGGCTTTTGAGTTTTATTATTGTTTTATTTGTTTATTTTCGGAAAACGAGTTGTGTGCTCATGGTTTGTGGTACGTGATTGTTGTTGCACAAGAATGTTTTGGCATTGTGGCGACTTAAGTAGTGTAGTTCATGATATTTTTTTATAAATTTAATTACAATTACAAATATAAAATAATAACATTAAAAATTGTGTTACGAATAGAAGAGGAGCCAATTATGTCACTTAAAGCAGCTACCAAAAATATCAAAGTCAACATTTGCTGCATGCACTATATGCTTTATCTTTTGTTTACAGAGACTTAAAAGAAATAGAAGTTAATAACAATTTCAGTAATGTTCAGGAAAAGACAAAAATGTAATTCCCTTTACTCATTACAGGTTGTCGCTACCGTGTCTACAAAACGTCCTTTTACTTTGATACCATCTGTCTCAACTTAGCATAACACATGAATCTTCAACTCGTAAAATTATCATAAATCATTTTATTAAATTAAAAACATTCCACCAATATTTTGACGTGGAGTAGTAAAATAATTTAATCAATTAAATAAATTATCCATGTGTCGATGTTTGAGGTATTAAGCAACGTGTGTGTTGGAAAACTGTGTCGATCGCTTTCTCATGGTGGTTTCCCTTTTAAGGTTGTTTATTCTTCTTGTTAATATGCATAAGTTTTTTATAGCCTTTGTATACCTATTGCGTTAAATATTGCTTAACAAATGATATACAAGCAGCGACACTCGATTTTTTTTAAGCTGATTAAAATAATAGTATGTTAATTATTTAAATATATAACGTTAAACTTAATAATAATAAACTACACGGTAAATAACGCATATCATTAACTTAAAAAAATATATAGAAAAATATTTGTCTAAAATATAATTTAATTTAAATTTACACACCCTGTAGTTGTGCTATCCTTAATAAGGTACTCTACGCCGGCTTTGACGAGAGTACTCTACCAGTACGGCCATTTTGTGCGTCAGAACTCACGCAACTCACTAATTACCAGCCATCATTTGTAACATAAACTCTGGCACGACGAACTTTCGCTAAATACTAAAGAAAGGGTTGCACCGCAGTGGATAATGAGCGAGGATAGAAAGAGGATGAAAAGAGTCCTCTTTTGTGTAGCTTAATAGGTTTTTAAGTATCTAGGTTTAAAAGTTAATGTACAAAATGAAACACAATATAGTTTAGCTATGTGTGTTGTATTATTGACTGTCGCTCGTCGGTACCATTGCCTATACAAGTTCGTAAAATAGATACCAGGGTTTGAGACAGCAATAAAAGCTATTAATAAATCTTTAAATAGGCAAAATATCATTACAAAAACGAGACGGGTTGAAAGCCTTGTTTAATATTCAAATATTTTTTATTAGCTACATTAAACTCCAATTTAATGTAATGACACAATAAACATCCCTTTCAATTAAAATGAAGCGGAGCGAGAAATAGCTTTGGTGAAACCTCGTATCGAAGGACCGGGGCTATAAGACCGGGGGGGCTGGAGGTCCGGGGGCTAAAGGACCGGAGGGCAAGCCACCCTCGCGTGAGAAACGAAACTAAGTTCAGAACAAGAATGTGCGGTTGGCCCGACACGGGTAACGTTTATACCTAAGATACTCTTAGTCCTATAGAACATTGTTCCTACTTAAAATAGTTGTATGTTAGTCTTGTTTGACACCTAAGACGTACCTAAATCAAAGGTGTACTTAATTAATTTAGGTTATTTAGGTGTTTGGACAGGCTTGTTGGCTTCAGCTTTTAATACACTAGGGATGATGAAAGCATAAGGACCCCTATAAGTAACATATCGGTTGTTAGTAAAAAGCATACTGGTAAGTGACGTCACATGAGATTTTAAATCACTATATCACCTTCATGATTTGTTTACGTAATAAAGGATAAATACGCAACCATTATTTTTTTAATCTTTTTTACAGACCTAACATTTTTTTTGACAAATACGCTATTGGTATAGATTACTGCTTCAAAGTTTAGAGAGAGGGCTTGTGATGTAACTGCTTCGTAAAAATATATTAGGTTTTCACTAAATCGTTTTTTTTTATATTATCTTACAAACTTCAGTTTCAAATTCGTTATCATGAAATTAAAAAAAAGATATGCAATTTTTTATTCGATCATAATGAATAACAAATACCCAAAATTAAGTCATCCCTAACATCAGGCAATACAAAAAGAAAATAAAAGGCCAAGGAACTTAACACGAGTTACACTATATGTATGTACAAGAATAATGAGATTAACGAATGCAATCCCCGGATTAAATTTATTATGCGTGAAAGAACGGGGGAAGAATACTAATCTTCTACACTCAAGTAGGGTTGGAATACCGAAATGTTACAATAAAACAAGTATTTCATGATGAAAATGCTAGATTTTATCATCAACTTTCTGTACTGTTAGTAAGAGTCCGCGTAAACGAATATGGGTAATAACAAGAACTCATTCATAGTTTTAATTCTGCTTGTGTACGTTTTTAATAATTAAAGTTAATTAAAACATCTAATTATTGATGAGATCAAGATACATAATCAATTAAAATATTTTTTACAATAAATTAAACTAAATTAATATTTACATTTTTAAAACTATATTAATATAAAAAGAAAAATATACATTATAATTAAAGTTATATCATGTTTTTTTTTATTCTTTAAATTTGTATTATCTATTAGAGATTTTTTTTTACATTTTTGCTGTGAACAACATGGTCTATAACTTTGACTAAGATTTGTCTATTTACCATGTAAGAATATGAACCTAATTTCCAATAAAACAAGTTACAACAATGCGGTGTAAGTTTCAATACATATTATATTACCTAAAATAAGATCTAAATAAATACAAAGGAATGATGCCCTAACAGAAGAAAATATGTGACATGACGTAGGTGATGTATTGCACAGCAATTAGCGTAAGTTTATGCAAGAATGTATGTATGTAAATACTCGGTAATTGTGAAGCGGCCCTAGCTAATGACAGACATTGTTGGTGTTTATTCATTTTGTTACTGTGATAATTATTAAGGAGAGTACAAAGAAACATTGTAAAATGCAAAGTGTTAATCAAATTAACTGAGTTTTTAGAGTAAATAATTAAAGTTATGTTTTTATTTGCCTCAAACTAAAAATCTTTCTTACTTGAATAAAATCGTAATTTAATTGTAATCAGATAATAATGTGCTTCTTCTCATAAATAATATTTTTGACTATAAACAATAGATTCACAACAAGATACCAATTCACTGCAAAACGTGTGCGCCATATTATTTTTCTTTTGTTTCACCGCAGTTTTTTTGTTTTTATTTTAATTGACCATACATTTTTTCTTTGCTTGGCATCCCTGTTCGGATAGGTACCGGCCGAAGCCGGTGGCGGGTCTTTGTATAGAATTCCGCTTGAATTACGAGGACTCTTGGAAGTATTACTTACTGTTCACGCTCTCTCTGCCTTGGGGTGAGTTGAGCTTCAAACGAAATCAATATGAGTATTTCGTTGTTTGCCTCAATGAAAAATGTGAGGTGCAATTATTTTCGGATAACTGTGTTAACAAAGTCGATGGAATTTGTATTTTTTTTCAAATTGTTTTTTTTTTTACTATGATTAATATTTCGCAGAGCACGTGAACCAATCAACTACGTCAATAGTTTCTGCGTACTGAAACTGAGAAATTGTCGGAATCTGTTTATCGCGACAAATAAATTCTACCATACAATATTTTCCTGTTCCTGAGCTAACATACTCTATTATAGCATTTGCCATAAACCTCCGTCATTCTCTTATAAAGCTTTTACCCAAACAGAATCTCATCACCTAAACCCGCCTCTATAGCATGTCACACATAATTACATGACTTGCATTTATTTATTCACTTGTTTATCTCATCCTTTACTACCATTAACCCACCTTCATTAGCAAAACCAAAATAAAGCTGGCAATATAAAATAATGAGTCGGCAGTTTGACAGCCCTATTCATCACAGCAAATATTGCCAGGGGCGGACTGAAATATACGCAAATTGAACTTTTCCCAGTTAGGCCTGAATGGGATTTGGTCGATACTGAAAAAGTGGGGTTGTGATAGCTCTCGTAATAGGTGTTTGAGTGGTTCCCAAGATACAGCGTTATCGTAGGTATTTTGTGTTTACATAAAGGAATAAAGAGGAACAGGCTCAGGGAAATATCGTTACATAGCTGAAAATGATTGTGCTCTATACGAGATAAATTGTGAAGAAACTTTCGTGCTCTTTCGTATGAAGGGATATTTTGTCAACATTACTTACATGATAAAATTCTATGTTTTAAATTAACTGAAAAGCCAGCAATTTTTTTTTTACTTAGTATTTTTATCACTTTAAAGTTTGACAACTTTTCTCGTATATAGCCCATACGTAAGGATCGTTTGACCACGCCAGCTAACACTGCGAACAGGCGATGACATTTCTTTCTATATTCTATTCTTCCAGATTATTTTTCCATCACCATTTGTCAGTGGTCATTTAGAAAAATAGGAAGTTTCATTCCCTATTCATTATTAACCATGCTTCTCATTTATTTCCAGATCTTTGTGCCGATTGAGATGAGACGAAGAACAGGCCTACGGATATGTGAGGTAATTAGTTTTGTCTATTTTAGTCGCTTGTGTACATTGAACATAGATTAACGTGCCGTCTTAACTATAATTAGTAAGGAGCGTTTACCAGACCACGTGCTCTCTTTGGGTTAATTTGAATAATTATGGAGACTATAGTGTTGTTTATATTGGATTTTTAGGGGTCGTACCAAAAGAGTAGAACGGGATCCCTATTCTAGGAGTAGCGCTCTCTGCTCGTCTGTCATCAGGCTGAAACTCATGAACCACCATAACTAGATAGTTTATTTTTTATAGTTGATATATCCGCTGCCACTTTAATAACAAATTAATAAGGATTCAATAATTTTTTAGACCATCTGAAACACCAAAAAATTATAAAAACTGACATCCAGAGAAAATTTTCAGCCAGCATTGAGTTAGCTTACCATGATGTCAATAGGACGGCAAGTTTAGGATAAATATAGCGAGAATATTCTATCTTTTAGTTTTTTCATATAGTACTTCACTTAGTTCATAATCGTGGATTAAAGAAAAAGCTTATAATAGCACTACCAACTACCAAAGTTTAAAATACTTAAATAAGAAATAAACAGTGAAAGCTATAACAAAAATAAGGCACTTTAACGTCACAATATTTCTCTTACAGAATTAAATTATGCAGGCAGACACTCTGCGGACCAAAAATTGTTTACCATTTCAGTTCCTGACCTAATTGTGATAATAACTTAGTTTGCTTCCATGTTTAATTTCCACTTTCAATTGTTCTAAAAAAATACTTGATATAAAGTTAAATGGTTGGTTTGATATACAGTTTTTGATGTCTAAAAGAGGTCGCGTCGTAATTGTCAATAGTTAATAATAAATAGGTTCAATTACACCATCCACCATTTTATTCTTCACTTTCTGTATAACTATATTAACATTCTCGGTAGACTTCAACTCGCGATCCCGCCGCGTCTGCTCATGATTAAGGACTCCGCTTGGGTCCGAAACTAGTCGGGCTACCCCGATAAATACGCGTGAGTAAACCGTTACATCATTTAATAAAGACTTTTAGCTGTCTGATTTCTTTACTGAAAATTTTAAAGGTTTTGATTTATAGACATTTGAAAAATTAATTGCGATTACGATACGTTCCAAAATTTTGAATCGATCTAACGGTTCAAGGGTTCTAAAAGACGTACATATAGGTACCGTATTGTTGCATTTCTATCAATCTTTGTATCCCAACTTTTTCCCCGACATACGTCCAAAAAGCTATAGCAGGCAAAGTGAAACATGAATAAAAACGTGTTGGACGGTCCGTTCATTGATACGAAATCCTTTCCTAAAACACTCGGCATAATGTTATTCCAAATATATTCTGTTGCTTCTCTGCATTGAATAAAATTACCATTTGTACCCAGAGGTGTGTTTAAAGTGACCCTCGCAAGAATAAAGTGTTTTCTTGTATAAAACTATGGCCGACGTAAATGTATTCGTATGAGCTACTGCCGTTTATATAAATTGTGCGTTTATCTGGCAATGTTTAACTTTGGGAATGTTTCAATTTTGGTGTTTGGTAACTCTTAAATCGTGTATAGGAAAGTTTCATTTTTGTTTATGAGCAAATGTAAAAGGATCTAGCGCCTACAAATAGGCATTTTTTTAGATTTATCGAATTGTACCATTTGAACATAAATCAGTATGTTGCCCCTGAAACTATGTTACAAGCCTTTAATACCTTGATGTATTTGATATTTTGAAGATATCAACAGTGTATCACTTTTCAATAAATAAATCATATAAATATGAACGAAGCATGACTCACTTAACACAAATACATACATAATTGTTCTCAAACCGCTCACCGATCGTAAGTTACCAATAAGTTATCGGCACGCACGAATTTAACCGAAAGAGATTGCGAGCATGCAAGTTGAAAGGTCGTTACGGTACACATTATCCCGTGCCACTATACAAGAGAATGCAGAAGGTAACGTTCAGATAAAATGGTAAATTATGAAAACAATCGTGAAAATTTTAAACCAACTTTAATTTGGCTTTTTAAATTTCCAGATGTTTTCTGTATTAAACTGCTTATTTTAATACGACCTAGGTCTTGTTATGTGCTCTTAGAAGTTCCACGTATAAATACATGAGCAAAAGCTTGCTAGTGAGTCCACAATTCCTCCTAGACGGTAAGCAATGCTTAACCACTACCTATATTGAGGCTTCTTTCTCGTTTTCCGTTATATCCAAAATATTATACTTAAAATAATCTCGTTTACTTACAAAGTGAACCTTCTAAAGTAACATATTCAGTATGCACATTTTCCATTACGCCGTATATTAGCATAAGGGCATAAACTGCGTTAAGCGTGCCTCTCGCGTGTCCATACAAAAACGACCCGCGCGTGCCCATGCGCGTGCACACGCTCGTGAGCCCGTCGCGTGATACTTCCGTGCAATGGGGCACGCATGCACGCGACGTGATCACGCATCACGTTGGACGGGTCCACGCGCGAAGCCCGCTAGCGGGTGCACGCGCGTGCTTGTTCAGTTGACAGCGCTATCTCGAACCGACCGCACGCGCGTGCCCGGCCCATAACAAAAAATTACAAATTTTGATACAGAAAGGGTAATTGTTGAAGTTCAGTGTCGTCCTGCCATATGGGACCAATCAAGCGAAATAATCGTCGTCGCCGTCGTCTTGATAAATAATACAACATTAATTTATCCATAATTACTCGACTGTACACCTCCAACGTCAAAATTGTACTGAGAAAACTGCGTTACGCGGATGCACGCGCCGATGCCCGCGCATAAGCACGCGAACGTGCTCACGTGCGTGCACCAGAAGCGTGGCCCGCGACGTGCTCACGTGCGTACACACGCGTAACGCAGTTTATGCCCTAAGAGTTGGGGCACCGACGTGCGTGTGCGCAGGCCGCCGCATTGGTCCCGGGCACGCGCGTGTAGGGTCGCTATGACGCATATGGTTTATGGGACTTATTGCCCTTTGTACTATTGTTTTATATTCCTAATTAAAAAAACAACATTGTAAATTATATTGTACATGTTTTGTCTATTGAAATGGGCTTTTAACTGTGAATTTTACTGGTTATAATAATCATAATTAACTAGTTTTGAATGTGAAAACTAGGGCCCTAGATGGATTACTAAACGTAACACATCGCTTTCAATTCGCCTTTTCCCATCACCCAATCCATCATAGAATCTGAATACTCTTTTCGTAGTTAATTACAAGTTAAATTTAACTAAAACCCCCTCAATGCAGGTGTACAATTTATAATCCTTTACTTATTCACTACTAGCTGTTACCCGCGACTTCGTCCGCGTGGTTAGAAAATTTAGAAATAGATATTTGCTCGTAATAAATCGTAGCCTGTATTAATCCAGGGTGTCAGCTAACTCCATTCCAAATTTCATTAAAATCGGTTCAGCCGTTTTGACGTGAAGAAGTAACAAACATACATACTCACAAACTTTCGCCTTTATATTATTATTGGGATTTGATTAGAGAATAAGCCTATATATAACAATACTAATCTCCAAATTAATCATCAACTTGGCTGCTCTACTCCCGGCGCTAATCTGCTCGCTCGCAGTATGCGCGGCGCGTCGCGTGCGCAGCTCCCCGGAATGCAAGATGACCGATTATAATGTTTTTTGCCACAAAGTAGTTGCCTTACACGTCGCGACAGCTCACTGTTACTCCAGCATTGTTTTGTTACTTAATTTCTCACTTGCAAGTTAACCCATATTTTAGAATGCAGTTATTGAATCTGGTCACACTTGATTGTCTTTTTGTCTTTTTCACAAAGTGTCAGGTTATGACCTGGCTCTAGATGAAGAACTTTAACGAAATGTCCAATAAACCTGTGTGCCTGCCACCATCACTTGGTATTGCAGTTTTGGAAGGTTATCCCCTTACAATAATGCATAGAGTAGTGTTTCTAGGTCCTACTCCTCAACTGTAAATCTTATGGAAGGCTCTGTTACCACTATACCCGATATCTATACTATACATATAAACTGTCCTTCCGATGTTTAACAAAATTAATAATTGATAGACTCGTATCTGAGTAGGTTTTTTTAAAATTAAATCAACGTGCCCTATTATATGACAAGAAAAGAACTACTTCACACTTTCTAAGAACTAAAACAAATATCAGTCTTTCAACCCTTTTATAGATGGGTATAAGTACTGACGAACCCTTTACTCAAGATTTAGAAGTCCAAACCGCTAGAAAAACCAAAAAAATATTTTTCATTACATTACATTCTTATATTACAAATGCTAAAAATATTTCTTTATTTAAATTCAAGCATGGCTTCGTATTCAAGGTCAAGGTTTGTTTCAGCCCAGTAAGCCAGAATTAAAATATAATTTAATAATCGTATTTCATTTTACATTACATCTTTAGTAATTCGTAATTTTTCATTTCGGGATTGTTCAAATGAATTGTTTGTTTGTATTCTCTTTGTGTTCTAAATTAGGTTTTTATTATTCATAAATATTATTTTGTTTCTTTTGTGCTATTATAGAAATGAAGGTATGTTTAATTTTTGATAATACTGTTGCTAAATAAAACTTATGCAAATGTTAAAAAGATTTTTTATCACGCAATATTTTGTGCGTGAATATAGATAATTTTGTAAGCAATGCAAAAACCCACTTGTATTCCATTTTACTATGACTACCATAATAAATAACTAACATATCAACCAATCCAACAACAAAAGTACCAAAAGCTGAATATTTTAAAAATTCCCATCGTATCCAAACAAACGTAGACGTTCTTACATTCTCAGTATTCTCCAGTCGAGTGGAGAACTCTGTAATACCCACAAGCGAGATAGCGTGAAGCAAACAGGAGTGGCCAGCACCGAACCGCAGTGAACACGTGATGTGCTCGGCTGTACGGCAGTCGATACACCTGTGTAAAGTTGCATTTATTTATGCGCCACGATGCGTCCATTGTGTGTGGAGGATGGGGCAAGCTGGAGGAGATAGCGGGTGTTTCGGAATTATACATTCATGTACATCACGTTCATTAGAGATGTGTTAAGTTAAATTATATGTGTCTGTACGGTTTTGTAGTTTTACTAGAAAATGTTACATGACAAAAGTTAGACGATTAATACGATATTCTTTTTCATAACTTTAAGATATTTTAGAGAAACCGTTGACTGCTGAACAAACAAATAATTCTGCAGTTTAACAATAAACCAGCCAAAAGGCAAAATATTTAACCTTAACCGCGACCGTTTGTAACTTGTGCCGTATGTCTCCACAGTCGCATCCCCGGAGTAGTATCTCAGCATTGCTTAGCATAACACAAAGTGCACACTAGCGACCTTTCACGCGGTGGGAACCGGCGCGGCGCAAGCGCATTCTATTTGAATATTTGCGCACGACAGTGCGGACCCAGCTTTATTCCAGTGTTAATATTTCATGAACTGAAAATTTTAATTTAAAATTCAGCAGTGTGTGGTCGCCGGTATTCTTTTGTTCCCCATTGTTCACTGTATCTATGTTTATGGTAAAACACGGCATCTGAATGGATTATCATACTCCACATGGCTTTGCTACGCCCCATGTATACTCCCAATAAGAGAAACAAAGTAAGTCACACTTCGTGTATTGAATTGTCAAAACAACATTGTATTTTAATTAAAAATCAATTATAGTAATTAACTAAACATCCGAACAGCCGTGAGATTGGCGAGTCCATTTTTAATTTATCGTTCGACAAACCGACCAAATATCGACACTAATAGTTTTCTATAATTGAGATTCAAATTAAGTTTCCCACGACTAGCGAATTGATCGACAAATATATCGAGAGGTTGATTAATGGAATCAATATTTAGGCGGCACTGCGCGAGTTTGTTAGTGATGTGCACACGGCGCTATGACTAATCGATGCTTGATGAAATGTTAATATTTTATAAACTAATGAATTATTTATTTATTCATTTCGAATAGTAGTTACAGAACAAACCGGTTGGTTTGCATTGGTTCAATTACAGTGATGTGAATATATTTATCTTATTTATTTTACGATGCAATACTCGTTAAGTTTTTTTTAAACAATATCTATCGAATAGAGTTAACGTCTAGGATTTACATAAAAAACCTTAAAACTAATTGACGACTAAATCTTAAGACTCGTTAACGTTTAAATTAATTACAAAAACCCTCGAAACTAACTTGACTAGATAAATAGAATCGTTTGATTAGTTGTAATTTAAATATGCAAATAACGTAAAAGGCCTGAAATAAATGAAAAGTAAATTCAAAGCAAATCTATTTGTTGTAGAACAAAAGCAACAAGAGAACATCGAGAAATAAACATTGATTGAATCAAATAGTTTAACCACTCTCATTGACATGGAACCTTGGATATTGTCTTTAAATTATTTAGAAAAACAAGAACGCTATTTTGGTTTATTTCATTTCTCTTTGTATTGCTATCTAATCTTCAATTATTTTGGCCTGGCAACGTTGATAAAGATACATACTATAAATATTAATAGTTTAATGTAAAACAAAAAAAGAGTTTGTTTTTTTTTTCTTAATATTTTTCCACAAGTAAGTTTGAAATTGCAGTGCCACTTTGAACAAAGGGTTTTTACTAACTTTATTCATATTTAAAAATACTTTCTTAAAAATGTATCATAAATTCACCTCACTGAGACTAAAAGTAATTATGTTCGAGTTTTGCATTTTTATAACTTGTTTCAAAACCCAGCCATTCAAAAAACTTTTTAATTTATCTTAAGTTTGTGATAAATAAAATTATATTTACAATCGTAAAGAAAAATTTTCTTCTACGAAAACTTCAAATCTTTCATCATCATTTTTTATCCTAAAATGTAATGAATCTATATTTAAATTAAAACTAATTTGCTAGTAAAATTAACGTAAGATTTTAAAGATAAAAAAAACTTTACTTGTTACTGTTGTTTTTAAAAACAATTTTTCTTTATTAGTACTTTATTTCTTGCAAAAACTATTAAATAGATTACCTTTTACAATAAAACTGACCGATAGATTAACAATGTATGAACTAATCGATTATCCATTTATATCGATACATCGACAGGAACAACATCACTAGAGCTCAATAATGTGATAACACAAATTGTGCGCGGCGCCATTAATCTTGCGCGGTATAAGAATTTACTGTGTTGCCACTTAGCAAATGTAGGGCTACAATTTATAGCCCGGCTACAAACTAGTTCGTGTTCCACGTACGTTTGATGTTTAGTCGTGTATTTTGGAAAACCTACACCCTACGCTAGTACTAGTATCACATTGTTGTACATCGAGGCAAGAAAGGTGTGTTATGAGTTTGACGTGTCTGTCTATCTGAGGCGTCATGGTCAGTGAACGGATTGAGCGATTTCAATTAAGTTTGTTTTTAATAAAGGTTCTGTGCGAGTTTTCTTAAACTTGTTTGTTAAAAATCGGTCAAGCGGTTTAAGTTGTGAGGGTTAAAATAGGGCAGAATAACCGAATCTAAGCATTTGAGTCGCAGTCTTTGAAATTCTACTAAAGATGATTTTTCATGTGGGTTAATGTCAAGGTATTTTAATCTATCATTTATTAGTATAAATTCATAAATGTAAACCAACAAAATATATCAGGCTATGTTTCTATTAGTTTTATTTTAACAGATTTATTTGAAACACATTATTTTACATCACAATACTTTCTACTTGTCAAATCAAAACGGAAGATATAAAAAAAAGTATTTGTATTACGAACTGAAAGGAGGTTGAAACAGCTGCACAAATGTTTTCATAAGAACTCAACAGCCTCTAGATCAAATCAATGTCTTTGTATAGCTATATGCCAAAACGTCAGACAATCGACCACCCATCTATTTCCTTGATAGGCCCACTCGTAAGCCCACGCCCGACAATCAGACAGCCTCATTTGTGGGCTACAGAATACAAGTCTGAATCTGCAATGAAATAGATCTTCATTCTTGCATAACGCAGTATCTAAAGGTCGGTTTACACTGCTACCTAATCATTCCCATTTTCAAAATTTAGTCAAATGGTAAATGAAAAAAAAACCCGAATTAATGTTCATGCAGGATACAAAAATATTTTTTAAACACGTTTAATTGGTTTGGAATATCATTAACCTTTCATAAAAACAAAAGTGAATCTAGAACTTTTATACAAAATTTTTTCAAGTCTTCGCAATTTGCAACAGCTTTTTAAATGCACGAAGACGCCAAGAAACTCCATTTTTATTATAAATTAATTATAGAACACTACATTACGAACCTGTCAAATTAGCGCACGCGATTCTATTTTCAAAAATATTAAGCGTTATTTTACCCAAAGCTTTTTTCTTTCGCTGCAAAAAATGGATGGGCCCTTGCGTGCGCCGTCAGCCGTCATATCTCGTGATCGTAGGCGCGAAGGTCGCTCTGACGCCCACAGCCTTATTAAATTCAGAATAGTGAAAATTACATTCGAAATGCATTATTTTAGAATAGACTGGTCCAACTGTGTTGTTAGTAGGTTATAGTTTTATGGACCATAAAAATTGTTTAGAAGAAAACAATGTAACAAGACTTTCGTTTTAACACCATTTCACTGTGAATATTGAAAATAGAATACACGTATTCTATACCACATTTTCGTAGGTAGATAATAGGCCCGATATTTCAACCTAAAGTGTAGGTGATAGCATTCACGAAACTTAAAAGCAAGTGCAATTACTGTAGCTGTTAAAACCGCCACATACAATACAGCGTGCAATTTCTACAGGCGGGCGTGCACGACCTACTTCAAGCGAATCGATTGATACTCGAATACTCGAGCACTCGATTACTCGAGTACTCGATAACTCACATAATTACAATGTATGCGGAAAATTACCTGCTAACTGTATGCGACATGGAAGTTTTCTACGCGATTGTACCGTACACTTGATGGGAAAAGTTTATGTGATTGTGAGCTTTGCATGTTGCATTTATATATACCTTCGAAGTATGGAAGTTACGTGTTACAAATGCTGGCAAAAGGCACGTTTGTTTTTATGCCTCTAGATATTTTCCTCGGTAACATCTGATGATGTGAGAAGAACTATATAACAATTTTCTTCACAATTCATGTTGGAATACATGCATTAAATGTATTAGTCGAGGAAACGAATAAAAATCACGTACACACGGAATCATAGTACGTGAGGCCTCGCACGCGTCTAGTAAAACATTCGCCTTTATTTCCACATCACAAAGAATTTGACGTACCAACATAATGTACATCATTTTACGTTATATTGAACGTCGAAAGAAAAATGTTCACCAAAAACAACCTTTTGCGATTGTACTACATAACTTTAACATCCGGATTTAAAATTTAAATATTCACATAATAGGCGAGCCAGTACAAAAACGACAACAATATGTAAACTAACACTGGCACACTAAACACGGGCCAATTACACCCAAAAGCAGAATGCCGTAACACCTTAGAAAACATTCCATTTACACATTTAAAAACACGAGTTCCAATTTCAAAAACAAAGCCTGCGAATTCCTCCGTACGAGCGTTTGCACAGCGAGTGCAGCAGACAGCACTACACGAAAATAAGCGCGCGAAGTAAAACGGAACGGCGCGCGTTTCGTCGCGCGGCAAAACGCGGCGCGGCCCCGGGACGCGATTATTGCAGCTCCAATGGTGCGATTAACCCTCCACTAGCGTGCTTTCCTCGTCTAAAATGTACTTTTTATACCGACTTAATAGCATCGACAACGTTCTCGACAAAGCTCGCGTCCTACTTTACAGTATTATGAAAATCTTTATTTAAAACTTTAAACGTTTACAGAAAAACGTTGTAATAGATATTGTTAACGACAAAAAGTCACCGAGCCACGGCTCGTTGCGGTTTCGTTCAACTGTTCCAAATCCAATTGCACCATTAACCCGTAACTGCCGCGGCAAAACACGGGCACCGCAATAAAATCAATGGGACACTTACACCGCCTATTTTCATTCAAATAAATTCACTCTATAGGCTCAAGTTCGCTGATAAACTAGATATAACCGGTATTAATCGAGTTCGGCATCGGTCGATACTTACTGAGATATACGGCTGGTATCTAAAGAGATTTGCTCTAGAGTAAGAACTTATTGTATGCAATTGCCGGCGCTGCTTGTCGACTGTATTAAATTACTTAAGTCTGGCGCTTAATAAAAACTGTAAAAGACTTGTCATGTAATATATCGAATCTTGTATCCTCGGTCTAGGCACAGCACTGGCTGGGCGCCAATTTTTTCATGTTCCTAGAGTTCCATTGTAAGTGATCGAAAACCCTGTTGCTTTTATTGGCGGTAAATCGAAATTCAAGCTCTACTGCCAAGTCGCCGATATGCATCTTGGATACATTTTTCGTATTATGATTTATTGCATTGAAAATTGAGCTCCATGTGACTCAACAACTTAAACCAGTTTCATTACTTTTGTCACGATGTAAAATAACCGTAGTTTTATCCTCTATCCAATGATAAAACACAATTATCTCTTCAAGCTTCGCCGAAACATCGAACATTTCAATTAATAGCGAAGCTTTCAGCAGCTCTATACAATTCCTTTCTACATCCCCAAACCACTCGACACTCACAAAAAGCAGTACGGAACCCGCGGCGCGCATCACTACACACGCATTCACTTACCCCTCACCCCTCTCCCCTCAACATTCGAGACACGAAAGCAAGGAAACAACTACCCACTTTATTGGTACATGCTGTCGCGAACACAACTTGTTTATAGTGAGACTAGGCGCGCCCCGCAGCGCCGCTCAGATTCCTTTACTCATTGTAAGTGCTCAGATTTAGTTGGGATGTAGGCTTGTACTGTCTAGAGAATTAAATAAATCGTGTTGATACTTAGTGTAAAGGCTACGGCCTGACCGAGGAACGTAATACAAATTTTATGACCCGTTTGTCACGGATTTAGTTAAAACAAAGCTTAACTATGGCTTTCAATGTTTGGGGACCTTTGTGGTATTTATATATAGTTTCAAACTATGCAAAAAATTTATACTGTTTTGACAATGTTAAATCGTGATCAGTCCTGAAGTGAGTGTTTCAGTAAATCCTATCATTCATGGACTGACAAAATAACAAAGGTATTGATTAATGTACTTTCCGATGCAATACAAATCCATTACATTCTCGTATCCGATACGTACCACGTTAAAGTTCCCTGCCCTGCATCGCGTGTTAAGTTTCCGTGCTAAAGAAAAAGCCCACATTCAGTGAATAAAACAAACAAACAGACAAATTCTATTCGATAGTCTGGCAACATAGGGAAGAGATCGCCAGCTGAGATAATATTTTAATGGTTCATTAAACGGCTGCATCTAGTTTTCTATGTCTAGAAAGCCGACGTTTGCATGACTGTATTATTTAATGGGATAACAGCTCTACTTGATAGACAGGCATACGAAACCTCGCATGTTTTGAGGAAAACGCCTTAAAAGAAATGTTTCCCTGAAATCATATTTCTGAGTATTTTAGAAGATTTATTGTTTGAGATTGAAAATTGCTGAGCAATATTTTTATTTTTATCGTTTACAAGATCTCTTTAAACCGGCTTACTAATTGGTATCTAAAAGCATGAATATGTATAAAAACAGCCTCTATCTTACTTTGATAAAATCCCGTTCTCCCACTCCGCAAATAAAGGAAGTAACTCAATACTATATGAATAAACAAATATCTAAGAAGTAGGGTACTTGGTCAAGTAATATATTTGCATACATCCGGGCTACACACTTTCCAACCCCTCCAATTACTTAATGCAAATACGCAATACGTCTTATCGAAGAAAACAGCAAGTTTCCGATAAACAAAATGAAATAGAACAAGATTGAAACAACAATACGTCGGGATCGGGAATGACGAATCCGTCTTCGGTTACCGAAAAACGCATCTGTAAGCGAATGGCCAATTACGAACAACTCTTGCGCAGTCATTGTACGTGCATTTACATAATCAGATGTTTTCATCGCGGCGGAAGGGTTAGCTCAACTATTATGACCGCTGGAAATGACATGTTTGCCTTTGTTCCGCGTACGAGACTGGTTTCTGAACGCTGCTTCGCTTGTTGCTTTGTTTATCTTCGTTATATAATTGTGGTTGGGATGAAAGTGTACACTTGACTCTTGTGTCGAAGATTTAAGTTGTTTTATGTAAATAATATTGGATAAAAGAATGTCATATAAAAACTATTTAAGGTCATGGCTATATTCAAGTTATAGGCATGTTAGGCTATAATGTATCATTCTCATCTTCTAGATGACTAAAGATCTGGAAATGTTTGTTTACGTTGAATTACCAGGAAAACCAATCGAACGATCGTTTACGAAGCAGAAAATTAATTAGAACCTATATGCTAGATCGTACAGAACAAATGAACAATCCTGTCTGAATGCCTGTCAGATTTATATTCTCCGATAAATCCGGCTATTTTTCCTAATCAGGCCTTTAGATGGTACCGGGAAATCGGAGGCTTCACCTCGATGCAAATGTGACTCACCACGAATGTTCGGAGGCGAATGGAACCATGCCAAGTGTTATAAATATTTGATTTTATGTTACTGACTATTTGATTTCATTTGATTTGAGATTCAGTCAAATTCCGTAGAATCTCCCTTGTTAAGATTGCCTTTTGTGTGTGCCAAATTAGTTTGAAGCGAGCTTTCCTACGTTTAGGATGATTCGTGAGTTTTATTCGAGTTTTCTCGTCTCGTTATCATAGCAAGTGTGATTTGATCATATGACTTCTGCCCTAAACTATAAATTTACATATATCGTTAGTAGCGACGTTGCAATAAATAATATGTTTTCACTGTCTTCAAGTAACAAACCTATGAAACATTGAATATGTGCGTGTAGTTCCAGCTTTTTATGTGTGTGCTTTTATACATATCTACCTACTTGACGCAGCTGGCTTGTCTTTTCATTAATGACAAATTACCACGGTTTTATGTGGCCCAGGACAGAGAGTCGTTGAACGATTTGAGGAGACGATTTTGCCTAGTAGCTTAACACAGTGTGATAGATAAAAAAAATACCAACTTGAAATATAATATTCTTAATATTTAATGTAATTTTTAATATTTTTACGTAACTTAATGAAGATTCTTGGAAATAAATAAGCTTAAGTAAAAAAGGGTTTTACCTACCATCCCAGCCACACTTGAGAGCAGCAGTGATGATGATTACTCCAATACACAGCCGAGTACAGCTATTTATGAAGTTCTTTGCCTTTCCGTTACCACTTTAACAAATACTGCGATGACTGTCGCCCGACATTTTGTCCCAAATGAGTTTAGGAATCGCCCAAATGCTTCGGCTTGATTATTTCCAAACGGAATAAAATGACCTGAATAAAAATTGATGTTATTGCAAATATGTAAAAGGGTCGGAACGTTCGAGATGTTTTCACACTGTTTGATTATTTTAGTAACGTTTTGTTTAACAGCTGCGTTAATGTCAAAGTTAAAGTACATTTCAGCTTGACTTAAAAAAAAGGAGGTTCTTAATTCTTCTATATTTTGTTTTCTTTTTCTATATTCTTTTTTATATCTGTAAAAACATCGGATTCATGAACTGATTATGTTAATTCTATAATTTATATAATTTCATTGAACGTGAAGTAGCATTTATTTGAGCCCACAAAAATTTCATCAAGTTTGGTACAGTAGTTTTTTTCTTTTGAAGTTGGTTAATACTAACTATTTAATTTTTTTTATAAAAGTTGTAAATAGTTAGTATGATTAAGTAGCTCTTCATGGGTTAAATAGGTCGATACTAGAGATGTACATAAATAATCGATATTTTTTTTCTCATTTCAGTTCACTTAGCAAAGTTTTGATACAGTTAACCAGCATTATTATTAACTAAATGAGAACAGCTGAGTTATCAGAAATGCCAAATTACAGCATTATGAAATATGAAAAAAAAGAGACAAAAAGATTCACCTAAATTGTGCTCTATATTAAAATAAATTGATACCTGAATATGATAAGTCTGCATGTCTAACAAGCTCCGTTATTTGTACCATTATACGGGAAAAGATTTCTACTCGTACACAGCAGAAATCCAATAGAACATATCGTGAACAATGATGCTAATTTACCTATATTCTATTTCTTTATCCTTTTGCTGTAACTGGCAACTTTTATTTTCATAATAATATCTCTTTTCACCGTAATTCTATATGATATAAGAATTTGGTTATAAAACTAATAATCTGAACGACAAAAAAACTAGAAAAAAGTATTTTATGAAAATAGTTTCTTAACAAAAAGTCTTGCTATTGCCATTTCTTGGCAAGTTAGGACAAAAACAGAGCTATAATAAGAGTCTAGAAGTTATTGTAGTATATTTACCGGTAACTGAGTAAAACTGAACAAAACACTTTTATCGGGTCGATAGTTTTATATCCAGTGAGCGATGACATCTCTGCAGTTTGAAAAATTGCGAAAATTTCTAACAATATAGTAAGCAGTGTTGTTCTTCACGCAGCAATTAAACTCACACATCGATACTTGTGCCTGAAAAGAAGCACTTATAGGTAAAGATTTACGTTAAGCATGCGGTTAAACATTTATGAGTACAAAAATAATGTAAGATGTCTTGATTTCAGATAAATCTGATTCTCAGTAATGATTGGAGAAACTAATGCTATTTTACGACGCTTTTGCATTATCTCACTCAACTTTACAACTTCTGACGAGAATCCCAATAACTTTCTAAAGTCTAAACGTAAAATGCGAGAGACGCTGCTTTCTGTCACAGATTTTGCAAACGAACCGCAAGAATTGTAAATTTATCGATAAAATTTATCGACTAGTTAGTACGTGGGCATCACTATCTGTGAAGGTCGCGTTGATTTATAGTGACGTGCAACATGAGTTATCGATACCGGTGTCTCGATTCGATCGGCTGACAGGTTTTGTTTGAATATTTTATCGTTTTATTTAGTACCGTCGTTTAAAATTCCGAATATCATATGCCGTACCTAATGTTGAGGTTTTCTTACATACAGATGCGTTTCTTCATTTGTGTATCAAAGTTTGAACTCAAATAAACAAGCACAAGAAAAGGCATTAAATCATTTTGCTAATCACCTAAAACAAAACTCTCGAACATGCCTTACAAGAACCTTTAATAATAAAATCCTGGACGAAACAGAATTAAACGCTCAACTAAATTACAGCTAAACAATAGCTGTAGCCACGCTATGATAGCAGCAATCTCCGCCAATAAAAAGCTCAACTGAAACCAGTGAGGCAACCGTCGGTAACCCAAGTCAAGACCGGATTTATAGATTAGTTCGGTAACCAACCATTATACCCCACTTAGAGGCCGGCAGAGGCAAGGAACGAGAGGCTTATTCCACGTCCTGCGTCCTAACCCCACGCCCAATGCCCAGCTTTGGGGATTAGTTCACGAAGCACAGACTTTATCATCAGTTGCCCTGTTTTGAGATGCCTTGTGGCTTTTGACTTTCGTACGCCCTTGTGTGTAATTAAATTTTGTAAGCTTTAGCTGCTTACACTGGTGGGGTAGATAAGGGACGTAGATTGGTTGTCGGTAGACCACAGCGATGTGTGGTATAGAGTCTGAAGACGGATACTTTTGTATCTCACTATTTTATCGCTTAAGCGTCATGGAAGACCAATTTATGGCACATAAGTGATCAATAATTTTCAAAACCAAAGATCCGTATCATATAAAAAAAGCGACATAATCTATAGCAAACTATCATAGTAGGTGCAGTTCGGTTTTTTTTGGTTCTCTAAAATTGTATGCCAGTAATTTGTAGAAAAAAAAAGTAAATGAAGGTAGGTAATATTTCTCAACTTAACAAATGCAAGACAAAACAGTCACACACCACATACTTAATTATCGATCATAATAAACCAGCTGCTTAGTTCAAACAAGACATTTCAAAGGTTAAACACAGGTGTAAATTACTCACATAACTCTGTCCTACGTGAGTCGTGTACCTTAGAATATTCTAGATAATGTATTAATGTACAAATGTATAGTATAATAAGTTGTACTTTATAAATAACTGTCGTGTTTCATGTTATCTGGCGGACGTGCTTACCAGAATTAAGAATTTGCACTATAAATGTTCGGAGGATGAATGGTATCGTTTGTCTACGAGTGACTTCGGGTAGAGTGGAACGTTATTATTTAAAGTCGAGTTTTGTTTTAAGTTAAATGGTAGTGTTTTTTATGTAGTTTGCTCTATAATTTAAAATATATGTAGGTACTAGGTTGGATATTTTTTCAACGACGTGATGGGATGCTTATAAAGATTCAAATCACATACACATAAATAACAAAACTCAATACAAGTAATTGTGGATCGTACATACATTTGTGCTACGTGGGGATCGAACCCGCAACACGTCGCGCGCCGTGGGTTTGGCGACTTTGGCGAGCAGACAACAATAGCGACCACTAAAAATTATTTCATATTGTTAGGTAACGATAAGAACTAAATACTTTACACAAGGTAATTTTCAAACTACCGTAATATTAAAGTCTAAAAACCAGAAAATGGTGTACAAAAAAATTAACAACGAAAACTTTAATAAAAGACAAAAGAATATTCGTTTGCAACTTAAATGTGGAACACCGTGAACACTTATCGAGAGGTAAGAAGCTTTTATAATGGTTCTATACGACGTATAACATCGTAAACTAGATAATAGTATCGAATACATAAAAAAAACTAAAACTTTACACGTTCAAATGCAATCTGCCTTAAAAGGTTACGAAATAGCGCTTTTTATATTTTCAACACGTGATGCCTTATCTTAATTCAAAAGCAATATATGTTCTTGATTCGAACTATAATTGTCACATTAAAGTTTATTTACTATTTTGATTTTGTTTTTTTTAAAGAATTTAGTTAATAAAACCACTTCAATGTGTGCAGTGTCGCAAATTTGATTCCCGCCTGTGACAAGCGTTTTTGTGATCTATGAATTCTTGCCCTAAGTCTGGGTTTCTTTTTGTATGTGAGATGATTGATACAAGGATTAAAGAGTTTAGGGCAGGAGTCTTAAAAAAAATCTTATCCTCATTTTGGGAACATATCAACAAATTTCATTTTCAAAATTTTGAGGACTACAAATAAGAATTAAACACGATCAAAAACCTTTACCGTAATTTGTAATCAAAACTAATTTTCCTAACCCATTCTCCAATATAATCTAAAATAGTAAATAGTCAGGTGTTCTGTTGAACCCAGAGGTCGACACGATCTCAATTACTTCGCGAGACTTAATCATCTCTTTATATTTTCTGAACGATTCTCTCGTAATACCATTATTAACGAGTTCTATTTAGCAATATATAAACATTACGGGATTAATGCCATCAGAGGTTTCTAGGGTTCCGTACCTTAAGGTTCAAATGGAACCCTATTGGTAAGGTTCTGCTGTCTGTTCATCCGTCTATCGCCAGACTGTTTATCATAAACAAATACACACAAGAAGTTAAATTAAAATTTCTAGTAAAAGTAATAAAAATCGAGGTTAAGCAGCGTTTCCTTCGGTCATAAATTGGCTTATGATGGGCGGTTTTTGTAAATATCTTTTCCTTTATACTAATTGTATAGAACATTTTTCTAAATAAAATTATTATATAGTTATTTTGATCACACAAGGTCATCGTATTAGCTCACAGTCACCGTAGAATTAGGTTATCAAACTATTTTAACGAGAAAGTTTGGATCAATGTTCTACTCGTACTCTTAACCAATGAGCTGAACCGATTTGATAAAACTAGTCAGAAAGTTAGACCACGGCCGAAATTAGGGAATAAGTTAATGTCGGATTTTGGTTCACTTAAGCGATGAAATTGGATTTAAAAGATCGCTAGTCGAGCATATTGTAAAATCATAGTTCAATATTAATTATATTATTACATAGTTCATTCTTTTTTTTTATTAAAAAAATATACAGATTTTTCTACTGCTAGAAAAACCCTTTATAAAACCTATTAAGATAAGGATTAAGCGAGCAAACTCCACTTGCTACTCGTGCTGGCCATTCAAAATTTTTTGCATATTCTAAATTAAAATTCAAGTCTAACTGATCCCAAACACATCAATTGCTCTTTGATGAGACTCCTTAAACAATCCGCTGTGAATCTCTCTCAGTATATACGTGAACAAATTAAAGCTCTTTCTTTCAAATTACCGTAGATATTAACATGTAATAAGAAGGCGCGTCGTCCGCCCACGTGCCTCATAAATGCTATTACCGATGCTCATCCCAGTCGGACACAACAATCGTAATTTATTCGTCATCTCTGAATATATTATATCTTCATTAGGTTTTATTGTGTTACCGACTCATTAGTATAATTTATTGTATACAGTGACTTGTTTCGTAAAGTTTGTGTTGCATCATCTGCCTTGGGTTATTTCTTCTTGGTATTAATTCCAACTTTATTACTTACCTCTGTCTTTATTATAGAACTGATGTTTAACTATTTCAGAAATCGCTATATCTTACTGTAGAACATTTTTCCTTTAGTGGGCGCTAAAGGTAAATTCTACACTGCCAGGCACAGACCACTCTAAATGCTATTTCATGTTTGCATTGAACTCAAAAATAATTCCGTGAATTAATATTCGCTTCAACCGCCTATGTGATGTTGTCATTTAAAACTATTTTGGGTCAAACGTGACAAGAATCGAGATTTTGTTCGGCGTTTACAACAAACAGTTAAAGCTCGAAATCTAATATTGAACATGCAATCACATTGGACAATGAGAAAGCAAAACTCAGTAATCGAGTTGCCAATGAAGAGTCATCATGGACGGACGAACGGTTTTCAAGTTATCCACAAACAAAGTTACCGCATGGAGATAAGGAAATATTTGGCTAAAAGGCTCTTGTCATCGATAAACATAATCTGTTTCTTTCATGCAATAAAACAGCTCGGGTACGAGCGAAACGAAAAACACATTAAGAATATTCACCGATTGGATAGATCAATAAAATGAGACGAAGAAAGAAAATATTATGCAAAGGAAACTCGGTGAAATAAAGTGAAGTGGGACGCGCGAGTGAATACTCCGCACTCGGAAATGTTCTCTTATTTTGATTTATATCTGCACTCCGATTAGGTGAATCAATGGGAAATTTGTTTTCTGTCTTACTCTAGTCAAGTATTTTTCAGTTATTAGAATAATAAGTGTAAAAACGAGGATTAAAAATGGTTTCTGTACAGCCTGATTCGTTTCCTAATCATGAGCTGACGCGGCCGTTGCTTACTAACTTACGTGTATTTTACGGGATGGCCCGACTAGTTTTGGAATCAACCAAAATCTTCACGAGACAAATTTGTAATACGGTTAAGTAAACCGTTATCAAATAAATAATTATGAAGGCGGCACGACAGTTATAATAAAGACTTTATCCTTTTTCACAAACCCGTATATTCCACAGACTAACAAAAGAAATAACCATAATTATTCCACCATTTATCACACCTTCTAGCCATTTATAAAAACAGTTTTCTCTCACATTTATGAATGCACCAGTAACCAGGTGTTTCTTTCTAAATAAAAAACTTCGCCATTAACCTAATAGCTTTATGTTTGCAAACGGCACAGTAAATCTAAACGCGTTTTATTTAACGAGTTAAAATTCTCGCAAGTTAAACTCGCGTATGCGGGAGTCGGCTATCAGATCTCGCCAGTCCCCGGCGAGTTTTCACCTGACAATTTTAATATAATAATATTTTTCATGCGCCATCTTGCTCGCAATATTAAAGTTAAGTCGCACCATCTATGTCAGTTTTCATTTAAATTGCGATTAAAATCTGTATTTTAACTCATGTGAATTCAAGAATTTTATTTTAAGGAGTAATATTTTGCATGCCTTCATCTGTTATTAATCCGATGATAAGATATACTATAAATAAACTCAATTTCAGAAGACTTGGAGAAATTTACATTGAAAGTAATTTATTTAACATTTGCATGTTTTATCATTTTACTTTTCACTCTCCGCTAAAACTAAGCAAATAGGACGGGATAATACTGTTGCTTCCGCTTCCGGAATTTTTAATTTACGCGCCGATACGAAGCTTCAATATCCGGCCATCGTTCACCGAATCGGGTGAAGCTAGACTTTTATTAAAAAAACTCAACAGTTTTTTCGATATTCATAAAACAAAGCATTGGTTATTTCTTCCCGCTCTCCCCACGCCTATTAGCGGAGTGCTTCTTTAAGCACAATGCAAATTTAATTCTACCAAACTATTAACAGTTCTAAATGGGAATGCAGTGGAAAGCATGTTATACAAGCTCCTCATTCATACGTACCATCAAAGTCTTTGTACAACAATGTTAGGGCTCTGAATGGCCGCCGGTGAATGGGATTTCAGGTGAAACATAAAACAGTTATGGTCTCACGAAAGTAGTAAAAGTCAACGAAGTACACATTATGGCAGGTCCCTTATAATGTGTATGTTATTGTACATAGCATTTTGGTCTCACAATGTAGTAATAAAGCTCTATGTTTTGTACTAACAACATTTACCAAAATATTGCAGAATGTTTGCAGATATTCCTCGCTTACGATACTGAAGGCAAACTATTTCCAAATGAAGACGAACTTTAAAAAAACAGCGGCTTCAAAAAAGCGACCTAAAAAAGTCTAAATTAAAACGAAAATCCATTTTAAAGACTCGGAGCCAATATTGCTGAAGCAACGAAAATTTTATGCATAACACATCAGTTGAATTCGGTGTCGGGCGCAGACTATCGTACATTTAAGCTACGTAGTCTGTAGTCGGGGTGCTACCGTAGTTCCGTAGCACCGTAGTACCGTAGTACCGTAGTGTACGTACCCTTGACAGCTTATAAGCGAAATAGCATAATGGAGAAATCAATCGGGACGACGAAAGCCTCCGCCAGGTCGATATTGTGTGGATTTATGTGGTTTGATTCGAGTTTCGGTGATTGACAGGTTTTGTGTGCGACGAATTGTTGTTTCATAACGAGTTTCATGAGTACTGGCCTTTGTCTTTGCCCGACAGCGACAGAAGGGTAATGAGTCCTTTTATGTAGGTTTTATCTGAGGTATTGAGTCTACTTTCATTGAGTTACTGTTTTAATTTAAAACTGACAACTGCTATAGCTTTTTTTCTCAAGTACTTTTCAAAATATATACTAAAAATCATAACAAAATTAATAGATTTAAAAAATCCCACGTTTTTTTTAATGTCATCCCATTAAATTGTTATCAAAATGGCTCTAACCGTTTTTATAGTTTTAAATTGCATTGTATTCAGCAAATGTCTGCAGCATGCCTCAAAATTGAATTACAGAAATCCAACTGGAAGGACAAACAAACAAGAAATTGAGTGTATAAAAACATGGGAATGTAACAATTTTACATAATTGAAAACCTATAATCCTATCATCACTCAAACCAAACATTATACTGCCACCTACTCATAACGTAAAACCTCATATATTATGTAAACATATTCCAGCCGAGATTGAAACAAAGAACGTCCAGACTCTATTTCCAAGTCCTGAAACGAATAAAACGGATGGGAATGAACATAGACAAACATAAATCAAATGAAATGGACTGTTCTCGCCGCACTACCATAAAGAAATAACTCTAGAACTATATTTAGACTACATAAACTTTACTCAGAAATCTGCTATTACTACCGCGCATGGATATGAAATAAACAATTGTCAAATACGCAAAATTACATTTTCAGTAATACTAAAATTTTAAGGAAACTTAGTATCCGCATGTTTTACGACTGCGCTTCGTAAATCCCTAGAAATATTTACACAAAAATATAAGTTATAACTGTATTTACATGTGTTTTCAAATAGAATGGGAAAATGTGAATATATGAATATAGAAATCTGAAGTTGCGTTTGGAAAATACTACATTTGTAATTTGCTTTTAATACGAGTACACTAGTAAAAACGATAATTAGTTTAAAAATATTCAGGGTATATTTTTTTATTATACAAAAATATATTATAGCCCAATCTATACTAATATATAAAGCTGAAGAGTTTGTTTGTTTGAACGCACTAATCTCAGGAACTACTGGTTCGAATTTTTTTGCGTTGAATAGACCATTTATCAAGTAAGGCTATAGGCTATATAACATCACGCTGTGACTAATAGGAGGGAAGATACAATTGAAATTGTGGAAAAAACGGGGAAAATTCTAATCACGTGGACGAAGTCGCGGTCAACAGCTAGTAAATAATATAGATTGTTTAAACCGTATTTGACGACCGAATAACCACTCCATTTTAAAGTTTCCTCAAATGAATTCACTTGAACATACATAAAATTATATTTGATTCTTTATAAATGTTGCACTAGCTGTTGCCCGCGACTTCGTCCCCGTGGGTAGAAGATATAAGTTATGATTTAGGTGTACCTGCCCGGGTTTTTTCAGATTTTCCATTGTATCTTCGCTCCTATTAGTCGCAGCGTGATGGTTTATAGGCTAAAGCCTTCCTCGATGAATGGTCTATTCAACACAAAAATAATATTTCAATTTGGACCAGTATTTCCTGAGATTAGCGCGTTCAAACAAACAAACAAACAAACTCTTCAGCTTTATATATTAGTAAAGTATAGATTATAAATACAGCTTTTCAGATATCTATATAGGTGACGTGTCACCCGTATTAGTAGTGATATTTATAGTTGAGTATCGAACTCGCGCTAATCCTGGCCGAGCCGGATTGCATACGCAGTGGGTGACAAACTACCGCGGCGCTGATTGTTGCCTCCAGTTTGTTTGATTGGTGCTGGATTTACGTTTCAAACTTGTACGGAATAGAATTAGTCTAATGCTTATATCTGTGGTAACATTTGAAATGTTCTTAATCTTATACCATTATTGTTTAGTCTAAAAATAGTCTATTTAATTTAAAAAAACTGTTAAGTCCGTCAGATAGATTTCCAAAAATATTGGATACGTATTTTTCATATTTTTTTTTCGTTAACAAAAATGGATGGATTACAGGTAACGTTTCGTGTGACGTCACATGCCAGTACGCTTTTTACTAGCAAGGTAACAACTTAAGTTGACCTAATGTACCTATACAAGGAAAATATTACGCAAAATATAATATATGTAGTTATATCTCTCTTAGCAAAACCTTTCCACTAATTACAACCCACCTTCACATCGACCATAACATCCTTATAAATTCCCTCCACCTTAAAACTACCATAGGGAGTTATTAAATCCAATGCATTTACAAGACAGTATAAAATCTCTCATCTCTAGTGTAAAGATGTCGGTCATTACTGGCTCTTTGTCCCCATCCTTTGTTCACCTCCAATTAGTCCTAAGTTGCTTCCACCTTCAGCGCTGTAATCGCTTAATAGATTATGGTTCAGCTTCCGAAACTCGCTTTTGTCTAACTTGCCCAGTTTCGACATAAATTTTAGTTGTTAAGTGATAATATTGTGCGGTTTGCTTCTAGTTTTGTGTGTAAGTATTGGTCGGTTTTGGTTGATATTTATGTTAAAATGGTTTACAGTCTAGTTTTGCTTTTCTGTTTTGTTTGATCGAAGATTATGTATTATGGTTGCACCGCCAAACGCCAATACGCGGATTTGTCACGGATTCGATACCGTAGAGTAAGTTACATTTTTGTGAAAACTCTTCATGACATGGATTAAACTAGTACGTGTCGTAGTAGTGTCGTAGTAGGTGTCGTTTAAAGAAAACATGAACTTCATAATAAATATGAGTTTAATAAAACACGTACAGCTGATGCTACAGTATCTAGTTCCAGAAACAAAGACAAAACACTAAACTAAACAAGAAACGAACGTCACAATCAACCCACAAAAGCGAGCTACAATTAAATTTTACCTCTGGCGACACTGAAATGCAGGAGTACCTAAATCCCACAATGGCACATGGCAACACCGAGATCATTTTTCATCGTCGCGTCGGAAGGAATACGTGTTTGTGTGGACTGACGGCTCCAAAATATAAATCAGACATAATGGTATCAGTACAACGCGCTTTTGAGTCCACACTTGCCGGTTTTTGGGTTCAGCGGCAAGAAAACCCATTTGTAATTGTCAACGTTGTAAATATTGTTTACATACGGAAAACGTTTAATAAGAATCTGTTGTTTGTGTTCGAAGTTTTCTACGATATTGTTTAGGTTTTACTTGCGATGGTGGAAATATAAACTGAGAGTTGACTTGACAAACAGACAAAAGAATAGGCAGCCAGGATAAGGACTGTTGATTTCTTCTTCAAACTTTTTTCCATACCTATAAGATACAAAAATGATTATCTTTTATATACAGCAACTCCCTTGCATACAACTAAAGTGATTTAAGATTTTTTTTCGGTAGTTGGTACTACCGAAAAAAACCTTTGTTCCAAACAACGCTTTAAACACAACGAAAAAGACTTTTGATCCAAAAAGCAAAGTCATAACGTCACTCATAGGAATCTATCATCGATATCATGGCCATTCATGTGATGGATTTGAAAACCATCACACAAATTGTGTCGGCGGCCATATTTCAAGCGTACGCCACGCAATTTGGTTGGTTCGGCAGATTTTTGCAATCTGTTACACGATATCGCTCCTCAATTGTTATTTTTCTAGGCTATGCTTCGCGTTTTGTGCTGGATGGTGTTAATTAGGTCATGGATTACTTTGAGTTTGAGTTGTAATTCAAAATGCGTAATGTAATGCGAATGACCTTATTGATTAATTGCTATGAAGAAATTCAGTTTTACCTTGAAAACAATAAATTATCATAATCTTTTATCATTAAATTTTTTGATTTCCTTATTACATTCGTCTTTTTTTAACATGCCTCAAAAGTATGATAAAATAGTTAAAACTTCATAAGTGTTTCAGTTTTAATGTGTCACTAAAATCAACCGGCTTTTTTAAATCATAAATTCGATTTCGAAAATATCTCATCAGTAGCGTAACGACTAGTTCCAAGTGCCTTCTATAACATTATTGCTACACATTTAACATTCGTTCGTACAAACCTACGGAACACTCTCGATCAGCTTGTATTGTACCCGACACAGCACTAATTAACCGGTGGATATTTTTCTCCACCTTGTCGCTCTAATGAACGAGTGAACAAATAAGCGAGTGAACGGAATGTTTAGCCATGTTTATTTAGAGCTCTTTGTTTAAATACAGTTAGCTGAATGAATGGCGATGTCGTTCATTCTTGTTTGAAGTTACGTGAAATATGAACTGTTTTTTTTTAATGTTTTGTTTCGTTTGTAAAGGTTTTTGCATGTCAGGTTGAATAGGATATGGTATCGTATTATATAGAAGTTGTTAGGCTGTCTTTTTGCTAAAGTTTTTTTTAATTTCGATAGGCATAGCAGCAGTTGTGTAGGAGGATTTCAAGAGGAGAATTTCTTCTGTTACGTATACACTTAATTCTAATGTATTTTAATTACATGAAGAAGTATTGCAAAATTTACTCTTACATCATATTTTTTAATGAAATCGTTGTTAGAGAAATGTCAGTCAGCGTTTTAAAAAAAAGTGCTACAATTCAAAACACGAAAACACACAATTGACTTTTCCAGCTCGCACAAAAATAACAGGTACATCAGTTTTTTCGTTGAAACCCGCACACAATAATTGTTTGCGAAAGGAACACAAACCTTATCCCCGTGACAAAGCCGCGCTGTATCTATGTCGGTATTATTAAAATTCCCGTGTCTGTCAAAGTACAAAGCTATTTATCTATTAAAAACGCTATAAAAGCCACAGACACGTTTGCACGCTTATGTGTCCACACGTTGCGCAAAAAGTACGAAAAAAGTGCAAAAAGGTGTCGACACGTTCGCGGGACAGGCCCGCCGTGAAATATGGCCACCCCGAACACTCCGAACGCGTGGACACCCTGTAATTTATTTACAACCTTGTGTACTGTTAATGGATATATTTTTTTAATGATTTTAATGTCGGGAAAGGGGTGACATGATTATACGTGCAGTAAAGGGACAATTTTATTAGGATGGGTTTTCGGACAAATTAGATTACATTTTAACGGCTTAATTGTATTTTGTAGTCTGATGGATTTATTGGTGTTGAGCTCGTTCGATGTTTTTGGTGAAAGTGTGGTTTTAGGTTCAATGGTTCGTCCGGTAGGGTTCCAGTACTCTTTTGGATAACGGGTATTCAGACTTTGGGAAATGTTATAAATAAAAATATTATATACACAAATATGATTAAAATAACATACAGAATATTATTGGAATCCGTTTTGTGACACAAAATATTAAAAAAAATGATATCCCGTAAATATAAATTTAAATAATACATCGTGTTCTTATTTTAAAAATAGCTCACCTATTTTTTCTACCCTTATAATTCGAACAAAACACGTGTCTTTTCAAATAAGGAACACAAAATTTTATTTTTTCCTTCGAATTTCTATTTTGTACGTTTTCCCGCTTCGAGACGTAAGTTAATAAATTACTTTCACATGTTACAACGTCTCAACAAAGCCCAGGTGTTACAGTTTCAGGCCATTGGCCTGACAAAGCAGCCTTGCCTTTTTCCCTCCATTTCTATGCCCATTGACAAATTCCGCCACTGATTGGGAAAGGGTTGATGATAAAATACCGTCTATTAAGACATTCAATGAACTTTTTGTGGAATCATTTATGAATGAAAGTAACCAACCAACGTAACCCATTATCCAATTTTATCAGAACATACTTTGATACTACTGCATTTGAGGACATAAATATTTTTTTTCTATCCTTCAAGTAGTACTTTCCTATATTCGGTGACTTCAAACACAAAACTGCATTTACCTATAGTCTACTAAAGATAGTAAAATGTCTTCTTGATGTGTTACTACTTAGTCTAGTTTAAAATAATTATATCAGGATCACAATTCCATCCTAGTAACAATTTCTTCTTTTTGTTTCAGAGTACCGACTCCAGTCTACAACACAGCTTCGACACATGCAGTTATAACTCAACGGTAAGTACTTAGTCTATAGAATCGTAACAATAGGGGATTGATCTCTTCAGACTTTAGGCTGTAATAACCCCCTTTACTTCAGTCTAAGTGGGCATAGTTCTTGACAGATGCCTTTTGCTTTTACGACCCTCGAGTAACGTTCACATTTTCTACAAGGGCCGTCACATAAAACTAGGATGTCCAATATCGCGCCATCTGCTGTCCATTGATCCCCAAAATATCACTCAAAGCGCACGAATTACAGAATCTACTTTGCTTTATTCACGTCAAGTGAGAAGGGGACAGTTTTCATAAAACTCCTGCCATGCGGAATGCGTAAGAATAAAATTCCAAGTTTACGACGGGACGCGGAATGTATCGGATCCCTCCGGCCTCGCTCCTGGTCTCTCCACCTCGAACTCATAGCGAACTAATTACGCGATACGATTCCGTCTCGAACGCGGGACGCGAAAAATATTCAGCCTTTTATTTTTGTATTTGAACAAATTTGTCAATTACTTTTGAGGAGGGTCTGTTTCGCTTTGAAGACTAAAGAGAAATACATAAATTAGAGGAGTTCCCTTTTGTTTCTTTATATCAAAAGGACAAAAGTTTTTAAATCTTGTTTATGCTCATTATTGTGTGGGTTTTTTCCTTGGTCAAAATTGCTATTTGGCTTTTGTTGTGCTGTTAATCGTAGCAGCTTACATTTGAATCCTCGGGCGCGCCGCGTGCCGCGTGTCAAGGCCGCGAGGATGCGCTGATTCACCTCGCCGCCTTCACCTCGGACCGCAAATAATAAAAACGTCTAAAACAAAGGGAATAAAAGAAAGTCCTGAGTAATATTTACGTGGGTGCCCCCGTCCGACGGAAACAGAATGTTGGACTTAAATTTTGGGGGTTTTTCCCGGTATTTCGGACAAACTTTGGGGACTTTTCCTTCCTGACTTTGTAACGCGAGTTTCGGACCACGATTTTAAGTTCGCGCCGCGGTTTCCTCTTGTCTTTTGTCTGAATTTATGTATTATAATAACCCCCGCCATGATATTATGAACAAGGTAAACTGATTTCGAAACCATTCGCTTTTGTTGTTATTTCGGTAATGGCTGTCCGGAGTTCGCGCATTTCCATTTGGCCAAACGATCAAACTCGTCCGAATTAAAAATATCGTAACCATTTTGTTTCAATTCCGCTCGGGAATTCTCTTGAAAACTCTTCTGTGGGACTGAATTTGTGCTATTACTAATGTTCCCCACCTATACTGTGCAATACCCACTTAGTGCTATTGAATAATTCATTGTATCGGCAGCCAACAATAGGCAAAACAAACAAACAAGCAGAGAAAGCCTTCGGCACTGTGGCATGTTTGTTTCGGCACTCTCCCCCGACCTCCCCCCCCGTCCCCCGGTGCATGTTACCTCTTCCGCTTTTAGAGGGCGCATCTGGAATACGTTTTTAACGACAAATTCATGAGACCCCCCAGATATGCTGGCGTGATAATAAATATGAGCTTAGTGTTTCATCCATAATTCAGCTGGCGAACATTCATGAATGCAGAGAAATGTTATGTTGGCTTTAATTTTTAATTTAGTTCTGTTAGTTAAAGTGAAAAATGGCGAAAATTAAGTGCACCGACTTCAGCGCTTGGAGCAGTATTTGAGAAGTTTTGTGAATAATGAATGAATGAATAATATTATAAGACGGTGTTTCTAAAGTGTTAATAAAGAGCGTTCAAGAATATACATCTAGTAGAGTGTTCTCGTAAATTGAGTCGAATTGTGGGTATTGTTTATCGAGTACTTATAGGGTATTATAGTTGTTACGAGTCAAACTATCGAATGCCATAAACATGTTTGAGAGCATAAAAATAAATACAAGCGTTGAGTAGAACCGGCACAAATACAAAACCGAGGAGTACAAACGGCACACTTCGATAGAATTGACTGAGACTGGTAATCCGAGAGATGCGAGCACACAATACTGCGAGGACACGGCTACACGACTCAAACCCGGCTAAAAGCTGTTTGCGAATAAATAGCTGCTTTTAAAAGCAATAGTTTTTCTCATGTTGCTTCTAGAATAAAGGAGGTTTTAAGTGATCGATGTATCTCTTGTGTTTTATAAAGTACAGTTACTCTTGTAGCTTTTAGTGAACCTTTGTGTTCATTCTGAGTTTGTTTGTTGTACATGTTTCCTATTACACTTATGCTGGGATACCCAATAATGTCTTTTGACATCTCAGTTTTACTACTGTGTTATAGAGAGATGAGAGAAAACAAATGAATGATTCCTTGACAAATTGCTGAATGAGACAATTGAATTCTTCTGAACATATTCTAAGGTAATGAGTAATACGTCGATAGTATTGTCTATACATACTGATATGAATCTAACACCTTCACCTGTTCGTAAACAAACAACCAATCAAATAACAGTTTTGTCCCACGCGTTCAACAATGATCAATCAATTATAAACAATAGAAACAATTAGTACACATAAATAATTTATGTTCCCACATTATTTACGTAATTAACTTCAAGTATAGTGGAACAAAAATATTTTTATTGAACCTTTTTCTGTCCCACGACTATACATGCACAGGTTTCCCCAATTTGCCTCAAAACTGCTCTTTTCAAACCACCTTTAATACTTACCTTAAAAATAAATCGTTCTCATGCATTTCTATTACAAAACCTCATAA